>NC_084616.1:36347534-36547534 GCF_033978795.1 Nerophis ophidion | reverse complement strand
TGCACCCCACGCTTCTAGAAGCAGCTCCCAAAAGTTGGATTAGTTGGATGGGCACTTCTTGCGTACCATACGGTCAAGCTGCTCCCTCAACAGCTCAATGGGGTTCAGATCTGGTGACTGCGCTGGCCACTCCATTACCGATAGAAAGCCAGCTGCCTGCTTCTTCTCTAAATAGTTCTTGCACAATTTGGAGGTGTGTTTTGGGTCATTGTCCTGTTGTAGGATGAAATTGGCTCCAATCAAGCGCTGTCCACTGGGTATGGCATGGCATTGCAAAATGGAGTGATAGCCTTCCTTATTCAGAATCCCTTTTACCCTGTACAAATCTCCCACCTTACCAGCACCAAAGCAACCCCAGACCATCACATTACCTCCACCATGCTTAACAGATGGCGTTAGGCGTTCTTCCAGCATCTTTTCAGTTGTTCTGCGTCTCACAAACGTTCTTCTTTGTGATCCAAACACTCCAAACTTGGAATCATCCGTCCACAACACTTTTTTCCAGCCTTCCTCTGTCCAATGTCTGTGTTCTTTTGTCCATCTTATTCATATCTTAATATACTAGGAGTAGATTCAAGGCAAAAAAGCTTACTGTGCCATTTGGACACCACTACACTCAGCACATACCCTATAATTACATTTCTCGTGTTCTGCTTGCTCTTAGTGCCACCAAGAAGCGTATGCAGAATGTGGCCAACATCTCCATCCTGGCCATGTTCATCATGTACCTGCTAACAGCTCTTTTTGGCTACCTCACCTTCTATGGTACGACTCGAAGGTCACGTTGTTCTGATGCCGGGAACCACACTCTTCCAAATGAATGACTGGCTTGTTGTCACCTTGCTGCTCAAATGTGCATTTTGCATATGGTGAATGAGCAGAGCGTAAAGAAGTGTTTGTTTTTCCCTCCTTAGGTGCCGTGGAGTCGGAGCTGTTGCATACTTACATCCGTGTGGACACCCTGGATGTCCTGATGCTCTGTGTGCGCCTGGCTGTGCTCATGGCGGTCACTCTGACTGTGCCTGTGGTTCTCTTCCCGGTGAAACATTTTAATTCATCATCGCCATTGTTCTGTAGAGCAGGGGTGTCAAAGTCATTTTTATTGAGGGCCATGTTGCAATTATGGCTGTTCTTAGAGGGGCCCTTGCTACAGTGAAAAACATACATGAGTATTATCGTACATTAGCCTTGGTACACATTTTACATAGGTAACTCTTTTCGATTTTTGCTTTTACCAACAGACTGATGGATAGCTTACTTTGAAATTTTAAGTCAAAGTGACAAGCAGATATGATATCAATATTTTTGATTCTCCCCTACTCCAAAGAAAATGCTTGGAACATCTTGTCGCATGATCAGATTATATTAGAATATATGAACTTGGTTGCCGTATATATTTCTGTCAAAATTCTAAGAACAAATACATTTATCTAGAAAGGGTTTTATTATTTCCAGCCTTTCGTAGACTTAAATTATGTGGCTGACCACGTTGAATGATGTGGCGAGCCACGTTAAATAATGTATGAAGAGAATAAACTCAAGGCCGGGGAGCCAGTTCTGGCCCGCCACATCTTTTATTTAGTCCGTCACATCATTTAATGTGGTCCGTCATTTAATCTGGTCCGTCATTTAACGTGGTACGTCATATAATTTGTGTGGTCCATCACGTCATTTAATGTGGTCCGTCATTTAATGTGGTCTGTCATTTAACGTTGTCCGTCACATCATTTAACATGGTTCGTCACGTCATTCAATGTAGTCCATCATTTAACGTTGTCCGTCAAATCAATAAAGTGGTCCGTCACGTCATTTAACGTGGTCCGTCACATCATTTAATGTCGTCCATCACATCATTTAATGTGGTCCGTCACGTCATTTAAAGTGGTCCGTCACATCATTTAATGTCGTCCATCACATCAGTTAATGTGGTCCATCACGTCATTTAACGTGGTCCGTCACATCATTTAATGTCGTCCATCACGTCATTTAACGTGGTCCGTCACATCATTTAATGTCGTCCATCACATCATTTAATGTGGTCCGTACGTCATTTAACGTGGTCCGTCATATCATTTAATGTCGTCCATCACATCATTTATTGTGGTCTGTCACGTCATTTAACGTGGTCCGTCACATCATTTAACGTGGTCCGTCACATCATTTAACGTGGTCCGTCACATCATTTAATGTCGTCCATCACATCATTTAACGTGGTCCGTCACATCATTTAATGTGGTCCGTCACATCATTTAATGTCGTCCGTCACGTCAATTATGGCCCTCTGAGTGCAGCCATAATTACCATGTGGCCCTCAATAGAAACGGGTTTGAAGCACCTGGTTTAGACATACATCGACTACTCACTACAACATCGAAAAAACAGGGCAAAATGTTGGCGATTCATATGAAAATGGGCCGTACGAAAACCGAAGTCACGCCAAATATAGTATTGTCCTTTGAGAAGATGTGACATTTGCCTGCTTTTCTTCCTCCCCTCTGTAGATCCGCAGAGCCATTCTCCAGATCGCATTCCCTGACAAACCTTTTCACTGGGCCAGACACATCGCCATTGCATTCCTACTCCTGTTTTTGGTCAACTTGCTGGTCATCTTTGTGCCCTCAATCCGGGACATTTTTGGACTCATTGGTTAGTGTTTGCAGGACACCAACGTCTCCGCTTCACTGAACTTGACGGTCTTTGTCCTCAATAGGAGCAACATCCGCCCCCAGCCTCATCTTCATCCTGCCTGGAATCTTCTACATACGAATTGTTCCGCCTGAACAAGAACCCTTTTTGTCAAGACCCAAAATTCAGGTACAACTCATCCACACATCCTCCACCGAGTAGACCAGGCCTGGGCAATTATTTTGACTCGAGGGCCACATTTAGAGAAAAAAAAGTGTCTAGGGGCCGGTGTATCTATTTTTAGGAACACTAATACAAAACCTCACCACAATGTCTGATTGAATGCTAAAAACGTTATGACAGACCGCCTTAAAAAACGTAATGGAATTTTACATTTTTCTGCAAACACTGAATATTGACAAAATATGAAAATCAAACCCCTTTTTGATCGACATATTTTACAATCAAGGGAAATGCAACAAAAATGCGACAAAAAGTGAAATATGAACGTGAAGGGTACAAAATAAACCCACCTACAATCTCATACATCTGATATATCACTAAGCTTTAGAACTTTGTTGTGAAAATCTCCTTCCGCGTCTGTGGAAACGCTTCCCACCCACACTGCTTGGTGGTTCGTCTAAACTGCTGTGACTTAGATTACCATCGTAATTAATCAGATGACCACAGTAACTAATTAGATTACCATAGTAACTAATTAGATTACCATAGTAACTGGTATATCATCCGAAAGCGCAGATTCCAACCATTGAAATACTTTGTAGTTGAAGACTTTCGGTCACTAGAAAACATCACTGCACATCTTAATGGCAGCTACACTTTCCATCTAAAAGATCTAAAAAAAAATATTTGCGAATGTCCGGCGGGCGAGATTGAAAAGCTTAACGGGGCGCATGTGGCCCCTTAATTTGCCCAGGTCTGCAGTAGACCTACGATCACTCTTTTCAAGCAAAACATGTTTCCTTCTCTTTCCCTGCAGGCTGCATGCTTTGCCGCTCTGGGATTCATCTTCATGATTGTGAGCTTGTCATTCATATGCATGGACTGGGTTAGTGGAGAGAACCGAGGCGGAGGTGGACACTAGACACCTTGAGTGGCCCGAAGGTCCCAGCAATAACATTGTGTGAACCCAAGCCCTCCCTTTCCCACCCATTAACCCTGATTGTTCTCCAGCAGCCAATCAGCACGTGCTAACTAACATTGACCCCTGAAAGGGTCGCAACAATGGAGGAGAGAACACAGAAGCATTTTCTGACTGAAATCCCGCAATAAGGATCGTGCTTGGGGTAAAAAAAAATATATATATATATATATAAAACATGACTCAGATGGGAATCCCATGATGGAGGATGTGCATGTTCTGTGGAAAAGTTACGCAGACTTCATCATATTTGCAGGATGTCTGGTCAAACTGTTGCAGTTCAAAACAAATACGACATTTAATTTGGCACACAAATGTTGGTGAATAAGTTGATGAATGGTGAGCCAGTGTGGGTTGTTGCCATGGTAACCATTTTCAACACAACGCACCTTTTGTTGACTGACGTGACGGTGTCGTAACCTACTCTGACAGTTGCGTAAACCGTGCAACGTAAAGTGATGCAATTTGTGGGCTTTTGCTGCTATAAATGAAGGTCGACAAACGCTATCGTCTGTTGTCGGCAACCAAACAATGCAGTTACTGTACAGGACAATATTGAGATATGGAGTGTAACGCAGACGCTGTTCAGCAAAACTACAACATGTGACTTTTAACACTGCGTCAGTCACACGGGGTCTTTGCACACTATTTTGTTTTTCATACTCGTAATTCCTTGTTGGCAAATGTTGTCCCCGCCCAGTACGTTCATGACTAGTATAGGGTGTTTGGAGTGGGGTCTAAATATTTTTATGATTTACATCTTTTTGTCCCCATTGATTTTGAACTTGGGCAGCACGGTGGTACAGGGTTTAGTGCATGTGCCTCACAATACAAAGTTCCTGGGTTTGATCCCAACCCCGGGATCTTTCTGTGTGGAGTTTGCATGTTCTCCCGGTACTCCGGCTTCCTCCCACTTCCAAAGACATGCACCTGTGGGATAGGTTGATTGGCAAGACTAAAAAAAATGGCCCTAATGTGTGAATGTGAGTGTGAATGTTGTCTGTCTATGTGTGTTGGCCCTGCGATGAGGTGGCGACTTGTCCATGGTGTACCCCGCCTTTCGCCCAAATGCAGCTGAGATAGGCTCCAGCACACCCCGCAACCCTGGTAGAAAATGGATGAATGGATATCAAAATTGGCAATCTCAGTATAGGTCATCAGGAAAACGATATCGCCGTTTGGGTTGTTCAAAACGCCCTTGGTGACTAACGCAGGGTCAAATGTCAAATAAGTCTGTTCTTTTTTTGTCTGTAAATTTTGACTACAAATATTTTAAGATTGTTTGTTATTCTTGTATGTTGTTAAATTAATTTCACTTGATTCTGTCAATAAAACATGTCTCATTTGTACAACTTCTGACTTGCTGATCTTGAGAGAGTATCAGAGATGTGAATCTTACAACTCACAGTTTGATTCCGAATCTTGGAGTGACGATTTGAATCAGAATCAAATCTCAATTTAATACGAATCTCGACTCAAACCGATGATCGCAATATAAAATCAAAATATTTTCAAAAGATATATGAGGTCCGTGCCCAGAGAGGTAGCATGGATCTGGCCGGAAAAAAAACTTATTTTTAAAAATTGTGAAAACAAAAGTGTGAAAAAAACTGTTACCAATTAAAACAATAACAAATATATTCCTGAATGAAATTCTGACAGTAAAATTGCATTTTTGCCAAAGTAGTGGTCTATTTTTTTAATTATTCATACTATGCAAGCAATTGATAACCTGTGATTAATCATAAATAATCTTCAAGAATGTGATTAATCAGATTTTAAAGATGTATATTTGACAGCACTAAGAACCTTTTTAAAACAGGTTACAGGTAGTTATTTATACTGAGTACCGGTATTTTGGTACCGGTTCCTAAATAGGTCGGTCCATGGGGACCGTGAAGATTCTGGACTAACGATACAGCTATCTGTATTTTTTGTTCCAGCTGACCAAAGTAATTATGACACAATGTCACATTCCGTTCAGATGCCACTGCTACAGTTAAAATCAGCTTTAAGTAATGACAAATAAGGAAGCAACACCACTCAATTTTGTGAGAACAATATTTCCTCAAAGTCACGCACTCTGTGTCAGTTTGAAGTGAACACACTTTACTCACTACCGTGTTTTATCAACTGTCCTCCTAGCAATCCATTAATCCTTATTAATCCTCTCAAAACAGTGAAAAATGATGGTAATATAAATATAATAATCCATAAAGTTGCTATGAAGCAAGATATCATTTACTGTAGCTGACAGGTCTCTGGTTGCCGAATAACGTTACTTCATTGCGCCGCGTTTGCGTGTCATTGTTTGTCATGTGATTTAGTTCGTTTTGTCTCTTGAATACAAATGGAAGTTTGAGCATTACACTAGCTCATTGAGTATTTTTATTCGTACAATTTAGACTACACACACTCACACACATTCTGTAGCTATTAACACTCAGTATGGCTTCCGGTCCGTCACACAAATACGTCCACGTGCAACATAAACACAAATAACTATTCCTATTGTTGCAAACTGCACACCCATATAACATGTTAATTAATTGTATTGATTTATATGATGTATTTGATTTGACATATCATGTAAAAGGTATGTGGTCTGCACATGAATGCCATATATAAATGTTATCTGGGTAATTGTAATGAATAGAAACAGAGTGATGGATCTGTGTGGTCTTTACAAGAAGATGACATAAAACTGTATTTCACCTTGCATTGCACACATAGTTAAAACTTGCTTAAGACTTCAAAAAAACAAGTGTTGATAAAAGACTTCCTTGCTTTTATATGTTACAGTAAATCACATTGGGGGTGTTATGGTTATGGTTTAATTTGTGCTAAAATAAATGCTTATTAAATGCATTTTTTCACATTTTTATCTCCACCAATTACATACAGTACAGATAAGAGTACCGATAAATACCAGTAAGGGTATAAGGGTATCGTACCGATAAAATCTTAACAGTATACATCCCGAGTTACAGGTTGGAAAAGCTCCTCTTGGCTGCTGACATATATGCGCAGTGAATACGCGCGGAGATATCCTAAAAAACACATTTTTAAGAAAAAAATATATAACTTTTTATAAATAAAATACTGACAAAAAATATCATTTCTGTATTGGGCTCTTTATTTTTAAAGGGAAACTGTGCTTTTTTTTTTTTTTTTTAAATTGTGTCTACACGCATCTTGTTTTTATGTGTTATAATTTAGGGTTTGATCTATTCCGCCTACTAAGCCTTTTAAAAAAACATTCAAAAACATCCAACAATGTTTTATAAACATGCTGCAAGTATATATGTAATGTAGTAGCAAGCACATTCATTACATCATGTAATATTTACAGATGTTGGTCATTTTAGTCATAGAACGGCGCATTAATTTCACAGACGCATTGCATCGTTCGCTATTTCCTTTATCATCAACAACAACAACAACTATTATTAATCATGGCAATCTTTGTGGAGCCAACATAAAGTACTTTGGGGCAAAGGATGATCCAAAACCTTATATTTTTAGCCCGAATTTATACAGGATGAGCTGACTGATGGGATGTCCATATCTTCCCATTTGGATGTGAATTAATCATAATCCTCATGCAGATTTTTTTTTTTAAAAGGTGGGTGCAAACAAGCGTCTTTTCATGTCTTTCTTGCGATCTCAGGGTCTAAGTTGAATGTCGAAGTTGACCAACTTCTCGGTTTATGGCCACAATTTTCTACTATACAGGTGAGAGGCATGATTTATAATCTAGAATTAACTTTAACCAACTCTGAGGCAATGCAGCAGCTCACCAGCTCAGTATGTCAACACACAGTAGCTGCATAATCTAAAGTAAAGTACCAATGATTGTCACACACACACTAGGTGTGGTGAAATGTGTCCTCTGCATTTGACCCATCCCCTTGTTCACCCCCTGGGAGGTGAGGGGAGCAGTGGGGAGCAGTGGGGAGCAGCGGTGCCGTGCCCGGGAATCATTTATGGTGATTTAACCCCCAATTCTAACCTTTGATGCTGAGTGCCAAGCAGGGAGGCAATGGGTACCTTTTTTATAGTCTTTGGTATGACTCGGTCGGGGTTTGAACTCATAACCTACCGATCTCAGGGCGGAAACTCTAACCACTAGGCCACGCTCTCTGTGATAACAGCGCCGCTAAAAGAGGTTTCTCTGAGTTTTTTTTTATGTTTTCAGAGGGCTTCATTGTTACCCGTGTATATTACAAATGAGAATGCATAAAATAAGAAAAAAATGCGTGGATTAATCTTAATTAATCCAAATTCCAAAGTGTAATAAATTACACTTTAAAACAAGTGATCTTTTGACAGCACTAATTAAAATATTTATAAAACATGGTATCAAGTTAGAAAATCTCCTACTGGCTGCTGGCATATGACATATAAACTATATTGCCAAAAGTATTTGGCCACCCATCCAAATGATCAGAATCAGGTGTCCTAATCAGTTAACAGGTGTATAAAATCAAGCACTTAAGCATGGAGACTGTTTTTACAAACATTTGTGAAAGAATGGACCGCTCTCAGGAGCTCAGTGACTTCCAGCGTGGAACTGTCAGTGAAATTTGGTGGAGGAGGAATTATGGTGCGGGGTTGTTTTTCAGGAGTTGGACTTGGCTGGAACTTTGAATGCTCCAGGATACCAAAAACATTTTGGAGAATTCCATGCTCCCAACCTTGTGGGAACAGTTTGGAGCGGGCCCCTTTCTCTTGCAACATGACTGTGCAACAGTGGACAAAGCAAGGTTCATAAAGACATTGATAACAGAGTCTGGTGTAGATGAACTTGACTGGCCTGCACAGAGTCCTGACTTGAATCCGATAGAACACCTTTGGGATGAATTAGAACTGAGACTGAGAGCCAAGCCTTTTTGACCAACATCAGTGTGTGACCTCACCAATGCACTTTTGGAAGAATGGTCGAAAATTCCTATAAACACACTCTGCAACCTTGTGGACAGCCTTTCCAGAAGAGTTGAAGCTGTAATAGCTGCAAAAGGTGGACCGACATCATATTGAACCATATGGGTTAGCAATGGGATGGCACTTCAAGTTCATATGTGAGTTAGGCAGGTGGCCAAATACTTTTGGCAATGTAGTGTATGTGCAGCGAGTAGGCAAAGAGATGGCCTAAAAAGTATATTTTTGATTATTGTATAAAAAAAAAATATATATATATATATATATATATATGTATATACATTCGGAAAAAAAAAATCTATTTAGAATCGGAATAAATAGAGGTCACAATTGTATTCAGCACCTTTGAAAAGTAGAGCGAGAGAGAGATAAGGGGGGTTAGAGAAGAAGTGTGGTCATCAGTTTCCTGCTAAGAGTTGAAGTGTGAATGTGACATAGAGGAGACTCAACTTCCTTGAATGTCGCTCTGTGCCGAGAAGACGTTGCAGATGAACCTCACATCAGGCCGCCTTGAATGTGCACCATGAGCCGAGGGTCCAAAAGCAAGACTGAGAACGTAAGGAGCTCCCTGCTGAGCCTGCCGGAAAGTGAAGCCCTGGAGGGTCTGCTGGGCAGAAGATGTGCTGTAAGTTGTCACAATCCGCTCTCTTCTACTCTTATAGTTCTTTCTTTCTTTCTTTCACGGTGAAAATGGCATCTAAATGTGTTTTTTCAAGTTGATCCAACAAATGCCTTTAAAAGAAAAGTCGTTTGTTGCTCATTGTTTTTACATATCGGGGTGTTATTCTGTGCCTTTTAGGAGAAGCTGAATATAAAGCGAGCTGTGTTCAGAAAGAAGCAGTTTTAACAGGAAATGGCAGCTGAACCTTTCTTCCTCTAGTGGCAGATTTAGACACACCGTGTCTTCTATTGATGGAGAAGTCTCTTTTTAGCTCAGCAGTCAGTCACAACGTTGTCTCAGGGCTGCTAAAGAGAAGTGAAAGTGCTTTAAAGCACTCTTCTGATGTAAAGTGTATACAGCAGGGCTATTTCACTGGCGGCCCCGGAGTGACCTCATACCGTCCCCTGGGGTCAGTTTAGAACTTGGGAGACTAACATTTTTGCATAGAATTCCTAAAAACACTACAATGCTCCTGTTGTATAAGGCAGCGGTTGTTAACCTTCTCAACCTCTGGGCACAACGTTTTTACGACAGATAAAAATGACCTTAGCCCAGGGGTGTCAAACTCACTTTAAATCGGGAGCCACATGGAGAAAAATCTACTCCCAAGTGGGTCGGACTGGTAAAAATCCCGGCACGATAACTTAAAAAAAAAAGCAACATCAGATTGTTTTCTTTGTTTAAAAATTTAACAAACACCTTCAGAAATTGTACAAATCATAATGTAGGTTGTTTTTTTTTTACAATTAGTGGAGTGAAGTGAATTATATCTCTAGTGACTCAAAGCGCTTTACATGGTGAAAACCAATATCTTAGTTACATTTAAACCAGTGTGGGTGGCACTGGGAGCAAGTGGTTAAAGTGTATTGCCCAAGGACACAACCGCAGCGACTAGGACGGCGGAAGCGGGGCTCGAACCTGGAAACCTCAAGTTGCTGACACGGCCACTCTACCAACTGAGCTACCTGTGGCGTTTAATAGTATATATACTTTTATTTGTCGTTATTTATGTTTTCTGAATAAATTATGTGATAATGTTCATCTCATTGGTGGTAATTTTCAATCTATCATAGAAGAAAATAATGTCAAAATCAAATTACAGGATATTATTTATGTAGTTTGCTCATTTTCCTCGACTGATTCATGTGGTTTATTTTGCAAATATGTAGCATCATCTAGAACAGGGGTCGGGAACCTTTTTGGCTGAGAGAGCCATGAAAGCCAAATATTTCAAAATGTATTTCCGTGAGACCCATATCGTATTTTTTAACACTGAATACAACTAAATGCGTGCATTTTTAAGTAAGACCAACATTTTTAGAGTATAATACGTCCCTTATTCTTTTTAATAACATTGTTATTCTGAAGCTAACCAATAATAAATAAAATGTAATTTCTGTTGATCATGTTTTTGTTTGGCCATGTGCTGTTTGTCCTTTGGACTCTTTAAGTTCCTTTTTTTTTCCACTCCCTTGTCTGGTTTCCTTGGTTACTCATTTTGTCCACCTGTCAGAGGCAGTATTTAAGCTTGTCTTTGCCAGTCAGTCGCCCTGCGCTGACTTGTTTCATGCCTTGCCATAGGTTCGTGCTTCATACCAGGCCAAGTAAGTTTTGTTTGATTTATGTTATTAGTCTGTTTATGCGTTAGCTTTGTTCCTTAGCCCAAGTTGTGCCTCCGCTGTGAGCGATTTTTGTTTGTATATTTTTTTAGTTAAAATGAAATCATGTTTTTACCTAAATATTTCTTACCATTAATGCGACTTCTTGAACAGGTGCGGTAGAAAAACGGATGGATGGATTTAAATGCATGAGAATGTTTTATATTTTGTACGTTATTTTTAGCACTGTGATTACCAGCAAAATTATTCATAATTAACGCGTTAAGCAATGTCAGCTAAGATTTATCTGAGAGCCAGATGCAGTCATCAAAAGAGCCACATCTGGCTCTAGAGCCATAGGTTCCCTACCCCTGATCTAGAAAGAACTAAATTGCTATGGTGGCATCCAGTGGACACATTTAGAACGGCAGTTTCTTTAATTAAAACATTTCTGGGTCTGGCCCTCGGGCTGTATGTTTGACACCCTGCCTTAGCCCCTTAGCCTCTTCTTCTGTTCGTTTGATATTATCATTACTGCCACAAGCATACTTGCCAACCCTCCCGATTTTCCCGGAAGACTCCCAAATTTCAGTACCCCTCCCGAAAATCTCACTGGGAAACCATTCCACCGAATTTTTCCTGGTTTTCACCCGGACTACAATATCTGGGGCATGCCTTAAAGGCACTGCCTTTGGCGTCCTCTACAACCTGTCGTCACGTCTGCTTCTCCTCCATACAAACAGCGTGCCGGCCTAGTTACATAATATTTACGGCTTTTAAACACACACAAGTGAATGCAATGCATACTTGATCAACAGCCATACAGGTCACACTGAGGGTGGCCGTATAAATAACTTTAACACTGTTACAAATATGCTCCACACTGTGAACCCACACCAAACGTGAATGACAAACACATTTCGGGAGAACATCCGCACGGTAACACAACATAAACACAATGGGATAAATACCAAGAAGTTCTTGCAGCACTAACTCTTCCGGACGCTACAATATACACCCCCGCTACCACCAAACCCCACCCTCTTCATCCCCCCACCCCATCTCCCGAATTTGGAGATCTCAAGGTTAGCAAGTATGGCCACAAGTGGTGGAAAAATTTATTAAAACTAAACGCCGCTGATGCCCATGCGTATCACAGTTGAGAAACAGCTATTTTTACCAGCCATCTCGGGGGAGCTCGCGGCCCAACAATGGGCCACAGCTCTATGGTAAAAAAAAAAAAAAATCCCCTGCTGTGGAGGAACTTGGACCACTGTAAACACATCGGCAAATCATTGCATTGACATTTTAACCTTGCTAGCAAACATAGAACACTGCGGCCAAGCTTGTGATTTACATAACTGAGGTGTTCCTCAAGGCATCCCTTTCAGTCCTCTCCTTTTTGGCAGTCACACGTTTAATTTAGGAATGTGATTAATGTAACTAAGGGTGTTGCTGTAGCTTGTTTACTTCAGATGCCGTCAGTAGTCATTTGCTCAACTTCTTCAGTTATATTAGTGGTGTTCCTCAAGGTTCTATTTTAGGCCCTCTTTTTTCCATCATCGGTGCTGGTAAACTGGTGGCCCGTGAGTTCAGTTCGAAAAACGTCTTGCAGCAGATTCTTAAAAATACGAGAAATTATCTTTGTCTAGCTTTTTTTTGGAAGGTCCTTAAAAGCCGCAGAACACTCCTGTAACTCTGACAAAGTAAATAGACCGATGTCTACTGTAGAGGACATTGGTTCTCAGGAATATACAAAATAAGACTAATAGTTAAGGGACAAGACGGTCCTTAGCTTTCTGAAAATGTGGCCTCTCAAACAATTCAGTTGAATATCCCTGCTATACTGTGTATGCAAGTGTATGTGGGTATGTGTATGTGTGTGTACAGACAATGGCGACTGCAGTGGCCCAGTTGTTCATGGCACTGCCTCACAATCCGTCTGTATGGAGTTTGCAGCACACAGGAGTTGTGTGCTTCATTAAGGACAACCCCCTGCGGTCCTACTTCATTCGCATGTATGACCTGAAGGTAACACACATCCCACACTTCTTCTTCTCGCTGAAAATGACATCACATGTCACTGAAAAAAACGTCCCTCTGCAGGCTTGCAGGCAGGTGTGGGAGCAGGAACTCTACAACCAAATTGTGTACTCGTCTCCGCAGTCGTACTTTCACACCTTTGCCGCAGATGTGAGCGCGACTTAGTTTGAACTTGGAAGCAATACTTCACACAAGTTGTTCTTTCAGGTTATGTATTTTCTGATACATGCAGGACTGTCAAGTTGGACTGAATTTCATGCTGCAGCAGGAAGCAGAAGCCTTTAAAAATGCTGTGGTGGACAAAATCCACCAAAGAAACAACCGGCAAGGTTTGTAAATTCATTGTTAATAATTGAAACAATTCATTGGCCCACAGTTTGTTCTTTTGTATGCTTACCTCAAGACTGAGCGTTATTGTTGTTACTATTATTGATCCTATAATTGATCTCAACAGGATGAAGCATGGACGGAATTGAGAGGGCGGGGGAGAGGGGCATGTACCCTGCACTTTTAAACGTCCAAAAATAAAGTAACGCCTTTGAATGGAGACAAGTCAAACACTTGCGAACAGCAGATAGCCCACTACCATTTCCTTTATTGCTATTGTTTAAAAGTTTGCACTAAAAATAAATACACAATTTATCGCATAATGCAAAACTCCGTATGCACTTCTGAAACCAAATTTCATTCCAAGGCAGGAGTACCTAATGAGAAAGTTAGTACATTTATTTTTACAAAAATAGTACAATCAGCCAAGTAGACTAACTAAATATTGTGCTGCATTGCTATTCAACTAAATTGGCTCAACCTCTACCTTTATTTTAGGCTTGTGAATCTTACAACTTGATTCTTGAAATGATGATTAGACTCTCGATTCTCCTATTGGTGTTTTTTTGTTTTTTTTAAGGGTAGGGGTTGTATAGATTATAAGTAATGCTGTCAAATTAAACTTTTTTTAATCAGATCAATCTCAATTTTGAATTGTGATCAATCATGACTAATCGCAGTAAATTACTTGCTTGCATAATTTAGATTAGCCTAGTATATTGCACTATTATATAATATAATCATGAATAATGTCATAGAGTCTTAATAGAAATGTTTATTCAATGTCAAAAGATTTGTATAGATTCTATTAGACAGCAGCATTATGCCGTCTTTAAAGCCCCACTAAAGAACTTTCAGTTTTGGTTGATTTTGGTAGCGTCAGTAGACCAAAGCGGTAGTGTTTTGCCAGAAGGAAGACCACATTTCCTGTGGAGACCAGCCCTTCTCAGAAGCTACCATCACGCACATACAAACCGACACATAAAACCACAATGATTCAGTATGACTGATCTTTCCACAGTAGGAACATACATATTTTACTCAAACATTATATTTGCAGTTTGCAGTCATCACATTGTTTTTTTTCTTTATACAGTACTTATGAGTTTGTTACGTGGCTGGTCATGTCAGTGTAGAACTGCAAACCATCAAGTTCCTGGTTTTTTTTGATACCACGCAAATTTCTGATAGTTAACATTAGCATGAGCATAGAAAGGTACTTACAGTACACCAGGAACAGAGCCAAGGCAGCATCGGTCTGAAATCCCTCCTCGTCTTTGAGCTCAGGCCAGCGAGTGAAAGCCAGGCCGATGTCGATCCTCGACTGTCCTTTTATCCAAGTCGCTCCCATTTTTTTTGTCTCCTCAGACAAAACTTAAAATGTTTTTGTTCTTTTGCAGCTTTGGCCATGATAGCATTAATTGCATGTAGGTATTCGCATCGATTTCTATCTTTGAAACGAATAAGCTAAAGGGAGAGCGACGTATGCCGTAAAGCAAGTCAGCATATTTGTAGTTTTTTGTTTGGCAGGGTTCCTGCCACCCTCCTCGAAATTGCTTAGTGCCCGTAAAAGCAATAACAGACCCCCTGAGGCCGTGACACAGGTGTCATTCAACTAGTTGTAAGTCGATGTATCATTCCAAAAGTTATGAAAATATTTCATGAAGGTTGAAAAGTTACTTAGTGCTGCTTTAAGGAATTAATGCAAAACTTTATAGTCAAAGATTGTCAATATCAGGAATATTAAATTATTTTGAGGACCACATTTTTAGGGCTAGGAACGGGGGGCAGGACTTCTCCCTTAGTTTATTTTGTATATTCCTGAGAATCTAAGTCCTCTACTGTAGACATTTGATTTTAGTCGATTTATTTGGCTAGAGTTACAAGAGTGGTCTGCTGTTTTTAAGGACCTTCTGCAAAAAAGCTAGTCAAAGATCATCTCTAAAACATCACTCTATAGTGTTTTTCAGAATCTGCCGTATTAAGTTTTTTGAACTGAAGTCGTAGGCCACAAGTTGAATAGCCCAAAAGATGACAAATAGAGGACCTAAAATAGATAATATATAGATCAAAATAATAATATAAACAAACTGACTGCATCTGAAGTAAACATGCTACAGGAACACCTCAGTTATGAAAATCACAAGGTTGGACTCCAGTGCTCTCTATGTTTGCTAGTAAGATTACAATGTCAATGTAAAGATTTATCAATGTATTTACTGTGGTCCAAGTTCCTCGATACAATAGGAGCACTTTAGCGTTATTAGTAAATTGATGAAAAAACAGTTTTGAACTGAACTTGGCTGGATTTGCCCCCCCAGGCCACCATTTGATTATCCCTACTCTATATGATGGGAGCGCTCTGCTGTGTGGACCTACTGCAAAATAGAGGATTGTTGTTTTTTTTAGGATACTGGAACAAAAATGTAAGTCGCTGACAATTTTTGAAGTGAACTCACGGGCCTTGAATTGACCATGAATTGATTAACGTGGACCCCGACTTAAATAAGTTAAAAAAATATTTGGGTGTTACCATTTAGTGGTCAATTGTACGGAATATGTACTGTACTGTGAAATCTACTAATAAAAGTTTCAATCAATCAATCAATCAAAGCCTTATTTGGTCCACAGGACGCTAGTTGAATAACTTTGTCCTATTGAACTATTAAGAAAAAACAGCACTCTCTGCTGGCGTACAGCGGGAGTCAATAGATTTTGTTCATCTGTAGCTGTGTTTTCTGTTCTATATTTGTGGAGAGAAAAGAACCACCAGAAGAAAAATTTGACTTTGTATCTCCTTCCTCTCATCATATCTGACTTGTTATTTTTTTTTGTTGTCTAAAAGCAGCAGCCAGTGGTCCTGGTTCCTTTCACAAGGCCACTGTGGACGTCCAAAGTCCTGACATCCAGTCTCCACGTTCCCTCCTACTTCAGTCAGTTTCCTCAAAACGGAGCAGCAAAGCGAAGAAGGATAAGAAAAACAAGAAAAAGGGCCCTAAGTTGTCCAAAGCAGACATTGGCGCTCCCAGTGGATTTAAGTAAGAATCTTTCACTTCAATCGTTGAATGATATCATGAAAAGTATAATATTCACCGCTTCCGGTCTGCTCGGTAAAACAACAATAGTGACGTCACGCAAGGACTGGGTTGGCGGCGTCTGTCCCCGCCCACTGTTCCTTACGTCAGTGCGGCCGCCATCTTGCAACGGTCACCGCTGCCCTGAGAACTATAGTCCAAGTCAATGTGACAGTGATGTGCTATATCAGGAAATAAATAGCCCCAACGTTCACATTTACGTGGCTGCCAAGAATTTTTGTATTCATAGTCTGTAACGGGATCCCGATACTAGGCCAGATATTTGCCCTTTTTTTTTTTTTTTTTATATTTGCCACAGAGTGCACTTGATTGATTCCTTCAAAAGGGACGCACGCTCAGAAGACACAATCACATTTCCATATTTGTGCAGGAGTTACATGAAGGGTGTGTGTCTCGCCAGAACACTGGCTTCAATTTGAGTGCAATTCCCGCGCATCGTCTATTCACAGTGCTAAGCCGCTTCTAAAATACTAATCCTCATCACCATGGTGGAAAATAAACAATGTTATGGCATTATCACTAGAGGACAAGAGGAAAAACAATGGCTAAGCATGTTGTACACACACACACACACACACACACACACACACACACACATACATGCACACACACACGTACTGGTTATCATTTGGAATGGGGACCTTTCCACAGGTTGTGTAGGCAAAAAAAGGATTTTGGTAAAATGGCCACTGCCCAGTTAGCTCATACACGTCTTTAAATCTGGATTGATGATGTAATGTGCTGATCATTCTTACTGGGGGCCCTGGGGAAAAATAGTTAATATGATTCAAGGGGACCAAATTTCAATAATTTTGCATAATTCACACAAATTTGTACGTGACTACTGAGGACCATTTTTAAAAAAAAGTTCACACTCAAACTAACCAGTAAAACAATAACAGTACAATACGTTTTCATAACATGGTCACTACTGCCTGCTTTGTCTTGTTATATTCTTATTTTACTGTTGTATTTTTATTCCCATTGTTGCTTTTTATTTTTTATTGTTATTGTAATATTTCTCTTTTTTGTTTCCATTTAAAACCCCCATTATTTACTTTATACTTTTATTTAAATTGATCTCAACTCTGTACACTGCTGCTGGTATTTTAATTTTCCTGAAGGAACTCTCCTGAAGGAATCAATAAAGTAAAATCTATCCATCTATCTAAACATGTTTTATGGGCCGAAGCTTGAAATTCACTTAGGCATCTTCAGAATGGATCTGACTATTATTTAAAAAGGTTTCCCTTGAGGGGACCTGTTTTTTTGTCCCCATACCGTCAGAGGTCCCCTAAGGTGACTGCTTACTTAATGTTCCCATTAAGTAAGCATTGCCAGACACAAACACACGCACATCAAGCAGGACGACACAAGAAACTAACCGCTAAAACTTCAACGTGAAGTTTATTGATTGATTGATTGATTGGAACTTTTAATAGTAGATTGCACAGTACAGTACATATTCCGTACAATTGACCACTAAATGATAACACCCGAATACGTTTTTTAACTTGTTTAAGTCGGGGTCCACATTAATCAATTCATATTAGGGTTTATCGATGTCGATACTATCGATACCGACAGTAGGGAAGGGATTCATATGGTCCCATCACTGGACGGATCTCTCGTGAGAGGAAGGGGGGGTTAATCGATTTGCAATGCAAATGAGGGAAAATGCCACTGCACATTTATCGCAACTGACGCTATGGTCAGCGTTGTAATTGCCACAAAACACATTTGAAGTTATTCAACACTCTACTGCCATCTGGGGGCTAAAGTGGATAGTGTATCCCCCCATTTGTCACGTTTCATGTGTCAGCTAAACAGTGACAAATGGGGCCACATAAATCCTCTTCATACTGTCGTATAGTATCAGTGAGTAACAATACTAAATAATTCATATCAATATTTTCTTTTTCATGTTCTTATTATTACAAAATATTTGTGGGGTTCATTTTAATAAGTGTTTACAAACTCAGGGAGTACGTCTGTAAATACAGTACAGGAAGGTTTTGGGGGCAAACCCCAAATTAATAAAATTCAAGCCAATAGTAGTTTTTGTTTTATTATGCACTAGACACATTATTTTGTTAGGAAAAAAAAGCGTGTGTAGCAAAAATACATCATCTGTTTTACAACAATAGAAGCAAATTCTGCATGTGATAGGCATAAGAAAAATGCGGTACAAAACATTTTTAGTTCTATCATCTATTTTCTCAAAGTGTTGTATCGGGACTGGAAATCAGATCGGAGGCACTTGGCGGTGACACTGCAGCATAATTAGTCTGTAACGGGAGCCAACTAGCAACCCAAAGAGCTCTTATCTCAAGATGCTCTTTTGTTGAGGTATTACTGTCCAGTATACCCTGATCGATACATGGTCGTTATCTACAAAACCCAAAACCCGAGAAGTTGGCAAGTGATGTAATTCATAAATAAAAACAATGCAATGCTTGGATGGTAACATATGTTGCTCCAAAACCTGTATGTAACTTTCAGCATTAATGGTGCCTTCACAGATGTGTAAGTTACCCATGCCTTGGGCACTAATACACCCCCATACCATAACAGATGCTGGCTTTTCAACTTTACGCCTAGAACAGTCCGGATGGTTCTTTTCCTCTTGGTTCCGGAGGACACAACGTTCACAGTTTCCAAAAACAATTTGAAATGTGGACTCATCAGACCACAGAACACTTTTCCACTTTGCATCAGTCCATCTTAGATGAGCTCAGGCACAGCGAAGGCGGCAGCATCTATGGGTGTTGTCGATAAATGGCTTTCGCTTTGCATAGTAGAGTTTTAACTTACACTTACAGATGTAGCGACAAACTGTATTTAGTGACAGTGGTTTTCTGAAGTATTCCTGAGCCCATGTGGTGATATCCTTTAGAGATTGATGTCGGTTTTTGATACAGTACCGTCTGAGGAATCGAAGGTCCGTAATATCGCTTACGTGCAGTGATTTCTCCAGACTCTGATCATTTTAGTGATATTGTGGACCGTAGATGGGGAAATTCCTAAATTCCTTGCAAGAGCTCATTGAGAAATGTTGTTCTTAAACTGTTGGACAATCTGCTCAAGCATTTGTTCACAAAGTGGTGACCCTCGCCCCATCCGTGTGTTAATGACTGAGCATTTCATGGAAGCTGCTTTTAAACCCAATCATGGCACCCACCTATTCCCAACGAGCCTGTTCACCGGTGGGATGTTCCAAATAAGTGTTTGATGAGCATTCCTCAACTTTCTCAGTCTTTTTTGCATATTGTGCCAGCTTTTTTGAAACATGTTGCAGGCCTCAAATTCCAAATGAGCTAATATTTGCAGAAAAATAACACATTTTTCCAGTTCTTTGTAGTCTATTCAATTGAATATAAGTTGAAAAGGATTTGCAAATCATTGTATTCTGTTTTTATTTACAATTTACACCACTGGTTTTGTAGTATTTATGATCAATCTGTATGAGCCTCACACGTCTTTCCTCCACTCAGGCATGTTAATCACATTGGGTTTGACCCCAATAATGTTGACCCCGACTTGTGGAACCTTCTCTCGCAAGCCGGCATCGGGGAAGCTGAGATGAAGGACGAGCAGACGTCCCAGCTTGTCTACAACATCATAGAGCGCTCAGGCGGCATGGAGGCGGTAAAAAGGGAGGCGAATAAAGGTGGTCCGGCCTGATGTTGGAGATTAGAATGTCCTCGCTGCTTTTTTGTGCTATAATGCATGTTACGTTCCTCCATTGTAGCTGCTGGGCCTCCTCCCCCTCCACATGGCAGACAGCCTCCGGTGCCGGGCTCAAGTGGCTCAGCCCCGATGCCTCCACCTCCACGAGGACGTCCCGGGCCCCTCCCTCCTCTTCCTGGCCAATCGCAGCGAGCACCACGGGCAGCTGTCCCCCCGCTACCCCCATCAAACCGAGGCTGCCCCCCACCGCTTCCTCCAGTTCACTCCACACCCTCTCACGTCCCTTTGCTGCCGTCCTCAAAGCCTTCCGCTGTCCCGCCTCCACCACCCCATCAGCGTCCAGCAGGTTTCCAACCTCCGGTCGCCCCCCCGACACCAAGCAGAGGAGGCCCCGCACCTGCTCCCCCGCCTCCTCCACCCCCACCCACCCAGCTCTGTGTGGACTCCCACACACCCCCTCCACTCTTTGGCGCCCCTCCACCACCAGCCGTTCCATCCAGTGTTAAAGCAGACAGTAGAGGTGCCCTGCTAGACCAGATTCGAGGGGGGAAGAAGCTCCGAAATGTAAATTTCAGATGAATTCAAGCAACATTGCACATTTACAGTAGGGAAGGGAAGGGGGTAATCAGTTTGCTATGCGATCTACTGAAAATGATGGAAAGCGCCATATTACTTCGCATCCCACAAAACATATTTTAAAATATTTGGCACACTACTGCCATCTGGCAGCTAAAGTGGATAATGCATCCCTTTCTAATGTGTCACGTTTCATGTGTCAGGTAAACTGCAAAGAAAGGGGCCATATGAAATAATCAACTGTTAAACAAAACATTGGCAGAATTGTTCGCACACTGCAAAAACTACATTTCAAGAAAGTAAAAAAATATATTTTTTCCTTAACAGAAAAAACATTTCTTATCTCGGAATTTGTACACAAAAAAATAATCATATATTAAGAAATTATGTCTTTGCATTTTTTTTATTATATACGTTTTTCTCAAAAGGAAATAACATAATTTTGTTAATTCTTCAACGACAGATTTAGCTGTAAGACTGATTAACACACCCTCACACAGAAAATACATATTTAAAAAAAATTTTTTTTTTTTATACAAAAAAAAAAGAATATATATTTATTCGTAACATGTACATGTATATTAAGGACAAATAAATTAATCAATGACTGCTGCATGATGGCCTATAGTGCAGGGGTATCCGAAGTGCAGCCCCAGAGGCCATTTTCGGTGCACAGCTCAACAAATTGTAAAAGTTATGTGAATTCATTATTAATACATTATATAAATGTATTAGATGTTACATGAATTTCCTTTGTCAGCTATAGAAAAATGTATCTGCTTGAAATGGGAACTCTTTCAATTTAAAGGAGTCATTATTCGATTTTTTTTTTTACATTTTAAACACTTCGTTGTGGTCTACATACATGTAACGGTGGTGCTTTGATCAAACCTTTGCATAGATTAAGTTTTACAGACCATCTTCAAACCGCTTTCTGTCTGTCTCGGCTTCAAAATACGCTGTTTTGTGGGGCAGGTCTTATTTATGTGCTCCTTTCGACTGCGTCTTTTACCAAACAGCCATGTTGTGGTCTTTAGCGCTTCTATATAGAGTCTACTGACAAGATATAAGTAGAACTATAAGCTACTTTTTATTAGTAATAATGCATGTGCATGTACGAGCCCGTCCGCCCCACAAGAGTATAGAGAAAAAGAAGGAACTTATTGACTACAACTTTGGACTACAGCGTAATAAAAATGTCCGGCTCGCGCAAAGCTCTTCGGGTAAACCTCCACCATATATAGAGATATCAGCTGATGGAATTGATGAAAAATATGTTACAGTCGTGTCAAATTCCAAAAAAACTTGTTGAGAGCAAGTTTGGAAGAAAGCAAGATTGTTTTATAAACATCTCCCCATATTTGCATGGTTTGATTTAGAATTTTCGGAATTTATGGTTTCAAAGATGTTATTGCACTGCAGTGTGCATCCCCGGTTCTGGAACTGGTTCAGTTTTAACAGATGTACCTAACGTTGTGTGTGCTGCAGGTGACAGAATGTCAAGATGTAGCTCCGCTCACACCAGCAGAGTCAGGCGAGGGCATCGTTGGCGCACTCATGATGGTCATGCAGAAGCGCAGTAAAGTCATCCATTCTTCTGGTAAACACAGTTTTCGTATAAAGTCTTGAAGGCATTAAGAGAATGGAAACATGGGCTAATATGTGTTAACATGTTCTCTTGCAGATGAAAGTGAAGATGAGGGCGGTGATGATGACGAAGATGATGACGAATGGGATGACTGACATTAAAATAGTTTTTGTGGATGTTCACCCTTGTTACCGGCAAACTGCCTACATTTGGATACATCCGCGTTTAAATCTATTGCGGTGTATATTTCGTCAAACATGTGCGTTATAAGTAAAACCCAGTAGAAGTATGTCTCTTTTTTTTTTTTTAAAGGTTCCACCAATACCTTTGTGTAATAAACACCAACTGAGTCAACATCATCTCAATTTTTATAACAATACACTGTACATTAAAAAAAAATGTACTTACTGATACATCTGTGCAAACATCCCAAAAAACCCACCACCACTGAAAAAGTGCATAACTGAAAGGTCACTGTACGTCTCACCACTCACATACTGGGGGGGTCACAAGAGGACAGGACATGGGGCGCAAAGTACAGTTTACTTAGCTCAACAGTAAAATATGAACATTTTACACCTTATAAACATTACACAGCAAGGCTGAAGAACAATGGCAACTAACAACATACAGAAGCATGCAACATTTGCACCATCATTATATCCTCATACAATACAACAATACATGACGGTATATATTATATTCACAATCAATATATTACATTTGTTTCCATATACTTAAAAGTACCACACTTGTGGTTTTGCATTGCCACCTTCTTGTCCCATACATGAAAGTCAGTCATATTTTCAAAAAACGCCTATTACAGTGCAACCGGGAAGTATTCTCAGCGCTTCACTTTTTCCACGTTTTATATTACAGCCTAATTTTTTCCTCATAATTTTACACACTACACAACATAATGAGAATTTTAAAAGTTTATTTAAAATATAAAACTAAAAATGTATATTGTAACACTCCATCAGGTTGGATGGGAAGCAATGGTTTTCATCCAGGATGTGTCTGTACATTGCTGGATTCATATTTCCTTCTATCCTGAGAGTCTCCCAGTTCACGCTGAAAAACATCCCTACAAAATTACACTGCCATCATCATGCTTCACTGTAGGGATGGTATTGGCCTGGTGATGAGCGGTGCCTGGTTTGCTCAAAACATGATGCCTGGAAATCACGCTTAAGAGTTCAATCTTTGTCCTTCGGGTCAAGAGAATTTAGTTTCTCATGGTCTGAGAGCCATTCAGGTGCATTATGGCAAACTTTTACAAAGAAATGGCATCCGCCTGGCCACTCTACCATACAGGCCTGATGGGAAGATTGTTACAGAGTTGGAAAGCTGTAGCTCTGACAGAGTGACCATTGTGTTCTTAGTCACCTCCCTGACTAGAGCAAGATATTTGCAGCAAAGTACAGAGACATCTTGAAGTGAAAACCAATGTTTTCCATCCAATCTGATGGAGCCTGAAAGTGCTGCAAAGAGAATGGGTGAAACTGCCCAAAGATAGGTGTGCTAAGCTTGTGGCATCGTATTCAAAAATACCTGAGGCTGTAATTGCTGCCAAAGGTGCATAAACAAAGTACTGAGAAAAGGCTTTGAATACTTATGGACATGTGATTTAAAAAAATAAATAAATTAAAAACATTAAAAGGGTGGAGTGCCATCTCCGGGTTGGGGAGGAGACCCTGCCCCAAGTGGAGGAGTTCAAGTACCTAGGAGTCTTGTTCACGAGTGGGGGAAGAGTGGATCGTGAGATCGACAGGCGGATCGGTGCGGCGTCTTCAGTAATGCGGACGTTGTATCGATCCGTTGTGGTGAAGAAGGAGCTGAGCCGGAAGGCAAAGCTCTCAATTTACCGGTCGATCTACGTTCCCATCCTCACCTATGGTCATGAGCTTTGGGTCATGACCGAAAGGATAAGATCACGGGTACAAGCGGCCGAAATGAGTTTCCTCCGCCGGGTGGCGGGGCTCTCCCTTAGAGATAGGGTGAGAAGCTCTGCCATCCGGGAGGAATTCAACGTAAAGCCGCTGCTCCTCCACATCGAGAGGAGCCAGATGAGGTGGTTCGGGCATCTGGTCAGGATGCCACCCGAACGCCTCCCTAGGGATGTGTTTAGGGCACGTCCAGCTGGTAGGAGGCCACGGGGAAGACCCAGGACACGTTGGGAAGACTATGTCTCCCGGCTGGCCTGGGAACGCATCGGGATCCCCCGGGAAGAGCTAGACGAAGTGGCTGCAGATAGGGAAGTCTGGGCTTCCCTGCTTAGGCTGCTGCCCCCGCGACCCGACCTCGGATAAGCGGAAGATGATGGATGGATGGACATTAAAAAAAAAAGAAAAAAGAAAGCCTTTTCACATTGTCATTATACGGCATTGTGTGTAGAATTTTGAGGACCAAAATGAATTCATTTCATTTTGAAATAAGGCTGTAACATAGCAAAATGTGGAGAAAAAATTAAACGATGTGAATACTTTCCCGATGCACTTTAGCTTGCAGTGTAGTGACGTCTGAATATGACTCAATGGTGCAGACTTTATTGTTACATATGTCATAGGAGTCATGCAGTTGTGAGAGAAAACTGTTTATTAATAGTAAACAGATGCCTGATGTGTGGTTTTGCTATTGCTTGGTTGCACATGACGTCACAGCCGACTGCAGTTGTCATAGGCTCAAGCGCTGGGGGGGGGGGGGCAAACAACCATATTCCTAAGTCAATTGAAAGCAGAGTGCAAATGTGGCATCCCTAGTTTATCGCCGTTAATTGGTTCCAGAAATGAAGGTGATTAATGAATTCTGGCAAAGTAGGCATCATTAACTATAAATCAAATATGTTCATAGTTAGTGCATAACAACATTCTAAATACTAATATTTTTCAACATTTTGAGAGCCCTGTGGACATGAAATAACACTCTTTAGTCAGCTTTACACTCTCATTCCAATAACTAATGCTCCCTGAGGCTGAGCCAATCAGTGGTCACAATACTGAACAGTGACCTCTGATTAGTTTGGTTTCATGGAATGGCTAAATACTACTGTAGTATTGATATTTTTGGTCATTTAGCAATTTTCCTGCTGGAAAATGCCTAGTTTATGCTAAATAGTGTCAGAATACAATTTTAAAAATCTGAGATGTGGCGAGGGAAGACTGTTCTCGCCTGTAAAAATGGTTGTTTCAAAGTACTGATAGTTCGTCATTAAATAAGTGACAAAAGCTGGTAAAACCTAAAAAAGCAGAGAAATATACCGTTGTGACAATGGGTCACAGCAGCAATGGGTCACAATCAGGTTAACGGTCACCACTTTTTTAAATGTCTCTATGAATTCACAAAAACCTTTAAAAACATATTTACTTTTCTTATTCTCCATGTATATATACCAATAAGCAGTTTTATTTGGGTATCTTCCACACATAATTAATTTGTGTGTTTGATGTGTAGTGGTAAACTCATACGAAGCAATGTTAGCCTCAAGAAAACTTTGCAAAATACCTTCCACCAACTTTGATATTCAGAAAGAACTTTTTTCTTAGGCCTAAGAATTACTTTATAAGGCCCTCTGTTATATGTAAAAGTTTGTCGATACCGAGATACGGTATGTCGTTGCTATGGGATAAACATGTATAAATCATTTAGTATAATAAAGTCCAACATTATCTTTCATGGCCTAATGTTTACTGATTCAAAAAAATGATGTTTCTGCATACTTTTCCACTCTTTTAGAGTTCAGAAGGAAGTTTGATCAACCAAATATTTTAAAAAGTTGGTGAATCGTTAGTCTTGTGAAAAGTATTTCTTTTTAAGGTTGTGCCTTCTGCGCGAGTGTAGCTGAGATCCCCGAGAGGGATAAGGAGTGGAAAATGGATGGATGGATGTGCTATTTTTTTTTTTATATCGTTCTTGTATTATTACCTCTAAACTTTAAAGTAAATATACCGTGACATCTATGCATCCGGACGTAACTGAACGTTTACCATGCATACAAAAACGGGAAGTGCTTCTAGATTGCATGGTTGCAACCCAACAATAGATTTCAGTTGGTCTAAAAGGAAATTAAACAATGCAGTCAACTGTTGCTATAACCACCGACCACTGCTAGGGTTTTACATTTTGATTCCCAAAATATATAAAAAAAAAAAAAGTATGACTTGAACTGTACGGCACACTGGAAGGACTGGAATGCGCTAGTGGTGTGTGATGTCCACAATATGAACTGGCTGGCCTGACATGTGACAAAACCACCAATCTGGTACTTTAAACAGCATGACAGCATCACCTGTCGAATGAATGGAGGAAATGCACAAACATGCATGAACAACACCAATTAAGTCCAAACAGGCTCATGCCTCTTAACCGGGACCTTGTTCCTGGCCTTCCGTGTGCCGCCGGCTGGTGCGCTTGCGCTGTGGTTTTTGGGGACTGAATTGCTCCCGATAAGACTGGCAGTACTGGTTAATCAGTCTGATCTCAGGTGGGAACGGTGTGGAGCCAAGCGATGACTGAGGGTAAGGTCGCGCATTGCGAGTTTTATGATCCTCCTCTTCGTCTTCCCGAGCGCTGAGAGCCAAAACGATGTCTCGATCGAGAACGCGCAGAGCCACGCGGGCCACCGTGTGTTTGAAGTTGTTCTCCGTGGCGAGGCAGTGGTACGCACCTGCGTCAGATTCGTTGAGGGACTTCAGGAGGATACCGTGGTTGGTCTTTAAAACATCTCCTTCACGGCTGAGCTGAAAATCCGACCAGACAAAACGAGAAGGTTCAGTCAAGTTAAAAAACAATAAGACACCTCTAAAAACTGTATGTGAAGTGATACATTTTAACTGCTGTAAAAGGGAAGATGTTCTCA
Source organism: Nerophis ophidion (assembly GCF_033978795.1). Taxonomy (NCBI): domain Eukaryota; kingdom Metazoa; phylum Chordata; class Actinopteri; order Syngnathiformes; family Syngnathidae; genus Nerophis; species Nerophis ophidion. The sequence goes on along the minus strand of NC_084616.1, from coordinate 36,520,370 downwards.
AAGCATGCGCTTACTCTGTTTGCTTACGGCACCAGTAACTTCCTGACAAAGATACCACATGGTGGCACTGGTTTTAACCCACAATCAGAGCAAACTTTAGAGAGAGTATGGACAACTCGGTTTCAGATGATCTTGTATATGAATGGACAAAAGCGCCTCACGTGACTACAGCAACACTCACTTTGTCATTGGACATTTATTTAAGTTGAAAAGTTTTTGCCAAGTAAACATGCCGTGTTGTGCGGCTTGGGGACACTCCACTCGCCTTAAAATGCGGGAAGAAAATTATGGAAAGTACAGGTTAGATCGGAAAAAGTGCCAATGAATGACAACAATATATTGTGCGAGGTAAGCAAACATATGGGAGACATGTTATATGTCACTCTCAGTAACACTTTGCATGATGAAACTTTACTTTAAAAATGCACCTTTTCTGCATGTGTCACCAATAATTCAAACTAAACTAATAAATATTGCAGTAAAAACAGCATTAGTTCTGTGTTTAAGTATGGTGATAATAAATTCAGGAAGACTTGAAGACTCGCCACAGCAAAACATCCATCCATCCATCCATCATCTTCCGCTTATCCGAGGTCGGGTCGCGGGGGCAGCAGCCTAAGCAGGGAAGCCCAGACTTCCCTATCTCCAGCCACTTCGTCTAGCTCTTCCCGGGGGATCCCGAGGCGTTCCCAGGCCAGCCGGGAGACATAGTCTTCCCAACGTGTCCTGGGTCTTCCCCGTGGCCTCCTACCAGCTGGACGTGCCCTAAACACATCCCTAGGGAGGCGTTCGGGTGGCATCCTGACCAGATGCCCGAACCACTTCATCTGGCTCCTCTCGATGTGGAGGAGCAGCGGCTTTACGTTGAGCTCCTCCCGGATGGCAGAGCTTCTCACCCTATCTCTAAGGGAGAGCCCCGCCACCCGGCGGAGGAAACTCATTTCGGCCGCTTGTACCCGTGATCTTATCCTTTCGGTCATGACCCAAAGCTCATGACCATAGGTGAGGATGGGAACGTAGATCGACCGGTAAATTGAGAGCTTTGCCTTCCGGCTCAGCTCCTTCTTCACCACAACGGATCGATACAACGTCCGCATTACTGAAGACGCCGCACCGATCCGCCTGTCGATCTCACGATCCACTCTTCCCCCACTCGTGAACAAGACTCCTAGGTACTTGAACTCCTCCACTTGGGGCAGGGTCTCCTCCCCAACCCGGAGATGGCACTCCACCCTTTTCCGGGCGAGAACCATGGACTCGGACTTGGAGGTGCTGATTCTCATTCCGGTCGCTTCACACTCGGCTGCGAACCGATCCAGTGAGAGCTGAAGATCCCGGCCAGATGAAGCCATCAGGACTACATCATCTGCAAAAAGCAGAGACCTAATCCCGTGGCCACCAAACCGGAACCCCTCAACGCCTTGGCTGCGCCTAGAAATTCTGTCCATAAAAGTTATGAACAGAATCGGTGACAAAGGAAGGCCTTGGCGGAGTCCAACCCTCACTGGAAACGTGTCCGACTTACTGCCAGCAATGCGGACCAAGCTCTGACACTGATCATACAGGGAGCGGACTGCCACAATAAGACAGTCCGATACCCCATACTCTCTGAGCACTCCCCACAGGACTTCCCGAGGGACACGGTCGAATGCCTTCTCCAAGTCCACAAAGCACATGTAGACTGGTTGGGCAAACTCCCATGCACCCTCAAGAACCCTGCCGAGAGTATAGAGCTGGTCCACAGTTCCACGGCCAGGACGAAAACCACACTGTTCCTCCTGAATCCGAGGTTCGACTATCCGGCGAAGCCTCCTCTCCAGTACACCTGAATAAACCTTACCGGGAAGGCTGAGGAGTGTGATCCCACGATAGTTGGAACACACCCTCCGGTCCCCCTTCTTAAAGAGAGGGACCACCACCCCGGTCTGCCAATCCAGAGGTACCGCCCCCGATGTCCACGCGATGCTGCAGAGTCTTGTCAACCAAGACAGCCCCACAGCATCCAGAGCCTTAAGGAACTCCGGGCGGATATCATCCACCCCCGGGGCCTTGCCGCCGAGGAGCTTTTTAACTACCTCAGCGACCTCAGCCCCAGAAATAGGAGAGTCCACTACAGATTCCCCAGGCACCGCTTCCTCAAAGAAAGACGTGTTGGTGGGATTGAGGAGGTCTTCGAAGTATTCCCTCCACCGATCCACAACATCCGCAGTCGAAGTCAGCAGAACACCATCCGCACCATACACGGTGTTGATAGTGCACTGCTTCCCCTTCCTGAGGCGCCGTATGGTGGTCCAGAATCGCTTCGAAGCCGTCCGGAAGTCGTTTTCCATGGCTTCGCCGAACTCTTCCCATGTCCGAGTTTTTGCCTCCGCGACCGCTAAAGCTGCACACCGCTTGGCCCGTCGGTACCCGTCCACCGCCTCCGGAGTCCTATGAGCCAAAAGAACCCGATAGGACTCCTTCTTCAGCTTGACGGCATCCCTCACTGCTGGTGTCCACCAACGGGTTCTGGGATTACCGCCACGACAGGCACCAACAACCTTGCGGCCACAGCTCCAATCAGCCGCCTCGACAATAGAGGTTCGGAACATGGTCCACTCGGACTCAATGTCCCGCACCTCCCTCGTGACATGTTCAAAGTTCTCCCGGAGGTGTGAATTGAAACTCTCTCTGACAGGAGACTCTGCCAGACGTTCCCAGCAGACCCTCACAATGCGCTTGGGCCTGCCAGGTCTGTCAGGCATTCTCCCCCACCATCGCAGCCAACTCACCACCAGGTGGTGATCGGTAGAAAGCTCCGCCCCTCTCTTCACCCGAGTGTCCAAAACATAAGGCCGCAAATCTGATGACACAACTACAAAGTCGATCATGGAACTGCGGCCTAGGGTGTCCTGGTGCCAAGTGCACAAATGGACACCCTTATGTTTGAACATGGTGTTTGTTATGGACAATCCGTGACGAGCACAAAAGTCCAATAACAAAACACCACTCGGGTTTAGATCCGGGCGACCATTCTTCCCAATCACGTCTCTCCAGGTTTCACTGTCGTTGCCAACGTGAGCGTTGAAGTCTCCCAGTAGGACAAGGTAATCACCCGGAGGAGCACTTTCCAGTACTCCCTCGAGTGTACCCAAAAAGGGTGGGTATTCTGAACTGCTGTTTGGTGCGTAAGCACAAACAACAGTCAGGACCCGTCCCCCCACCCGAAGGCGAAGGGAAGCTACCCTCTCGTCCACTGGGTTGAACTCAAACGTGCAGGCTTTGAGCCGGGGGGCAACGAGGATTGCCACCCCAGCCCGTCGCCTCTCACTGCCGGCAACGCCAGAGTGGAAGAGGGTCCAGTCCCTCTCGAGAGAACTGGTTCCAGAGCCCTTGCTGTGCGTCGAGGTGAGTCCGACTATATCCAGCCGGAACTTCTCTACCTCGCGCACTAGCTCAGGCTCCTTCACCCCCAGTGAGGTGACGTTCCACGTCCCAAGAGCTAGCTTCTGTAGCCGAGGATCGGACCGCCAAGTGCCCTGCCTTCGGCTGCCGCCCAGCTCACAATGCACCCGACCTCTATGGCCCCTCCTATGAGTGGTGAGCCCATTGGAGGGATGACCCACGTTGCCTCTTCGGGCTGTGCCCGGCCGGGCCCCATGGGGACAGGCCCGACCACCAGGCGCTCGCCATCGTGCCCCAACTCCGGGCCTGGCTCCAGAGCGGGGACCCGGTGTCCCACGTCCGGGCGAGGGAAATCTGGGTTCATTTTGTTGTAATTCCATAGAAGTCTTTGAGCTGCTCTTTGTCTGATCACTCACCTAGGACCTGTTTGTCTTGGGAGACCCTACCAGGGGGCATGAAAGCCCCCAGACAACATAGCTCCTAGGATCATTGGGACACGCAAACTCCTCTACCACGGTAAGGTAGCAGCTCAGCAAAACATATAAAATATTAAAAAACAAAACAAAAGTAGAAGCACAGCCATATATAGCGCAGTGATTACAAGCAATACATTGGAGGAAAGCACCACAGTTGACATACAGCAATTTCTCCATAATTGTTGGTCAAAAGCTAATGAGGATTTTGGCATAAATGTGGGTGATACGGTCCTTTTGGTTCAAATGTGTTATATTTATTGCGGCATTCGCAGCATGTGAGACAGTCTGCTGGTCCTAAAAACTGCATGAGTATAGTGGCAAAGTGCATCAAATACGTGTGGAAAATTGCTCCAAAATCATACTTTGATGAAATAAAAGCCTATTTTATTTAAAATTTATGAGCTGGCATTAGTTTATAATTATATTTAGACTTATTTCATTTTTTTTTTGTCAGGACAGCGTCAGAACGATTGCAATTGCATGCTTCCAGGCAAAGTAGCACATGTCTTTTGTGTCCAATATGGCGCTCGTGGTTTAGTTGTCCATACTTTCTGTGCACACGGCTCTGTCTTGCAACTTTTGAATTGTGTCACACAAGTCAACAAGCAAAACAAAACATTAGATCATAACTTCTCAAAAAAAAATGGTACACACATACCTATAGGGAACTGGCAAGCTCACATCTAATACTTGCCGGCTTAAAAAAAAAGGCCCTCCCAACCAAACCTTTGCAGGACTTGGCAACAGATTGGCCTTATGTCATTGACCATTTGTCCAATAATGATTAATGAGGATATTGAATGTGGTTGTCTAACTTTTTTCACCTAGTAACACCTGAGAAAAAACTTGGCTCTCAAATGTACCACCATAATGACTAACATTAAAATACAATAGTGTAGTATGCTGAAGTAATTATTAAAAACAATGCAGGTTTTAATTGAACAAGTATATTTAATATTTTTGACCATTGTAACAAACAGTTTGATTGTAGGAAAATAAAATACTGTACTTTAATTCAGTGATTCTTTGGCATACCGCTAGATGGTGCCCATGTACCACTAGTGGAGTGGTTCTCAAATGGGGGTACGCGTACCCCTGGGGGTACTTGAAGGTATGCCAAGGGGTGCATGTGATTTTTTAAAAATATTCAAAAAATAGCAACAAATCAAAAATCCTTTGTTAATATATTTATTGAATAATACTGCAACCAAATATGAATGTATGTTCATAAACTGTAAAAAAAAAATACAACAATTCAATATTCAGTGTTGACAGCTAGATTTTTTTGTGGACATGTTCAATAACATATTGATGTTAAAGATTTCTTTTTTTGTGAAGAAATGTTTAGAATTAAGTTCATGAATCCGAATGGATCTCTATTACAATCCCCAAAGGGGGCACTTTAAGTTGATGATTACTTCTATGTGTAGAATCTTTATTTATAGTTGAATCACTTGCTTATTTTTCAACAAGTTTTTAGTTATTTTTATATCTTTTTTTCCAAATAGTTCAAGAAAGACCACTACGATGAAAAATATTTTGCACTGTTATACAATTTAATACATCAGAAACTGATGACATAGTGCTGTATTTTACTTCTTTATCTCTTTTTTTCAACCAAAAATGCTTTGCTCTGATTAGGGGGGAGTTTAATTAAAAAAATGTTCACAGGGGGTACATCACTGAAAAAAGGTTGAGAACCACTGCACTAGTGGTAGTTCTAAAATCCCCGATGCATTACATGTATGCTAGCATGTCTTACAAATCATTTTCACCACAACCAAGAAGGGGTGCCACAAATGTCATTAATGTATATTCATGAAAAAAATATATGGGTAAATGGTAGACATCATTCAGAGTCAGTATTATTGTTTATCATAATTTTAAATAAAATACTCCATACATTTTAGCATTTGGTTAGACACACTCTAATCTTCTATTTTTTTGGTATTCTTAGTTTCAGAAATCGTTAATTTCTAAGTTTATGGATTTCCTTCCATCCATTTTCTACCGCTTATTCCCATTTGGGGTTGCGGGGGGTGCTGGCGCCTATCTCAGCTACAATCGGGCGGAAGACGGGGTACACTCTGGACAAGTCGCCACCTCATCACATACGGATTTCCTAAAGTCTGCTTATAAAATGATTTCTTTTTAGAACTCAAAATTTCCGCGGAATTTCCATTTGTACTGAATGATTCTATAGCTGAACCACAATTTCCCCCAAAAAGAATTTATAAAAAATATAGTTGAAAATTAAAATGCAAATGAATATCACTTACAAATGAACGTTCGTAGTTTAATAGGGATGACAGGGTAATTATCACTATAAAGTGCTACCTCAACTTAAGAGTGTTTTAAGATAAGAGCTGTCTCTCAGCTATTTGTAGTGCTTTAAGTTGCAAGCAAAAGTTTTACATAGCAAAGGTCACAGTTTACCCCGTAAAATCCACCATAAACACCTGGTCTTACTTACTAGCATTCACCTATAGGTATAGGTGTTTTCCAAACCCAAGCATGTGGGAAGGATGGTGCTTTGAAGCAGCATCGGATGATAGTCATTAAATTAAAGAAAGAAATAACCAAATACATGATGAATGGGTATTGCCAACTTGTAGAAGCAATTCAAGCATAATATTGTTAATCTGCACCAACCTACCAAACTATTGTAGTTGAACCTTCAGCAGTACATTCAATTGTAGGGTTTTTCATGCAAGCTTTCTGAAGTTTGTTCTTTTCCTTCCAATGGGAACTGTTTAAGATTCAAATCTTTTAAATTAAAAAGCCACTTTAGATAGCAAGATGAGGTGTTACTGTAAAACCTCAAACTAATCTGATTGTACACTCTAAGGGACATTGCTAGATCAACTCTTGAGATTTTTCGCCGAAAAAAAATAAAAGATAATGTTCTGATCACCAATAAGAGATTTTAAAAAGAACTCACTAATCTGTCCTGATGAAGGACATGATTCTTTATTCATTTTACAAAAAACATAATTATTTTGTCATTGCAAGACAGTGAATGTGTGTCAATTAACATGTTTCTTACCACTTTCCTTTTCCCATCCCGCTGGAAAAGCCACTTGACTGTGGCCTGAGGAGAGCGAGGCTGACACTCTAAAAAGGTGCTACTGCCTTTCACCCCAAACTGCACTGTTTCCCTCAAACGTTTTTCCACTGCAACATCACACAAACAGCATCAACAACAACAGAACTGTGTCCCCTGTAAATTGAAAAAAATAAAATAAAAACCTTTGGCGTTAAAGCCTCGGCACTGCCTTAGAGGATCGCCATGCTTCACGTCCTGTCTTCTGCTCCTCCTGGAACAAAGATGGGAATTACTCTCACATTGTTGACCTTAATGTCACTGCCGACTGCTGACCTCTTGGTAGATGGAGTGAAGGCAGAGCAGCTTTCCCCATCCCAGGCACAGTATGGGTCTCGGGCCAAACAACAGTCAGAACAGGCTCTACCGTACACGCCACAGCGGTGCAGCGACACCTGAGTCAACCCTGCATCTGATGACACATACAGCTGTTGCTGCAAGACAGGAAAAACATTTCTGGGTCAAGTCTGTACGTGCATGCAATGAGGTTTGAATCAGTTAAATGCTAGCTTACTCTTTTAGAAGAGATCTTCATAGTTTTAACAGGAGCTCTGCTCTGTAAATGATTAAAAAAAGAGACGTCTCAGTCAGACTTCTTATTTCAACTTCCTCTCAGAACCAGGGGTTAAGACCTACCCGGAAAACCTCAACTTCCTCTAGTGTCAGCTCCTCCATGGTGGTTTGGTCTTTGGGTAAAACTATGACTTTCTGGACGGTGCCTCGATCTGATGGGAGAAAAACTATAATTAGGAGGAGCAAATAAAGTTGGTCACTACATTTGAGCCTGAATGCGTTTGAAATCAAAACTTAATTGTTTTGTTTTGTATCTCAGCTACAGAGAGTTCAGTGAGGAGGAAGTGAACCCAGGATGGCGGCACACTGTTGACTGCTGTCTAAATGAGAGAGCAAACTTTTTTTTTTTTTTTACACTCTACAAAAGTTAAGCAAGAAAGGAAAGATGGAAATAAGCGATGATACCGCCAAAGAAATATACAAAGACAGAGGAAGACATCGAAGAAATCCGTAACTCACTCAACCTCATGTCACCGGAACTGAACAAGATATCGAAGCAGCTACCAAAGTTAACAGCACTTGATGAAGTTAGACATCTAAATTATCTCATAATAGCCAATAATAAAACAATTGAACACCTCGAAAAAAAGAATTGACAGTCTAGAACAGTACACAAGAATGGAGGATGTCATCATGTCTGGGCTGGATGTCAATCCTTGTTTTTACGCCAAAGCCATACAGGGAGGCAGAAATGTTAGCATGGATACCGGGGACGAGGAGCCACAAACACTGGAGAATTAAGTGTTGCAGTTTTCAACCATAAAAACATCTGAATAGATGCAAAAACCTCTCAACGTGCCATACCCTTCCTTGAATAGATCAATCAAAACCTGCTGTGATTCTACGTTTTGTTAACCAGAAGTCCTAAATTGAATTACTGAAGCAAGAAAAAAATTAAAGAATCTGACGTCTACCGAAATGAACACCTAACCAAAAAACGCAGCGATTGCTCGTGAGGCACGCATTCTGAAATACATACTGTATGTACAATGAAGCCTAAGGGAGTTACTCTACTAAGTTAAAGTTAAGTTAAAGTACCAATGATTGTCACACACACACTAGGTGTGGCAAAATTATTCTCTGCATTTGACCCATCACCCTTGATCAGACCTTGGGAGGTGAGGGGAGCAGTGGGTAGCAGCGGTGGCCACGCCCGCTAATCATTTTTGGTGGTTTAACCCCCAATTCCAACTCTTGATGCTGAGTGCCAAGCAGGGAGGTAATGGGTCCCATTTTTATAGTCTTGGTATGACTCGGCTGGGTATTGAACTCACAACCTACCAATCTCAGGACGGACACTCTAACCGCTATTCCACTTATAATACCTTTAAAACAACATCCAAACACCCCTATTATGGTTTTATATACATGGTGGAAGTAAAACGTAATGTATTAACGGGCACATTTGTAATAACATTTACTATTTAAGTATTTTGCTGATTTTAAGCGTACTCAGCGCATTATTTTTAAAAACGCATTGCAACGTTCTCTTTTTCCCCTAACAACGTCTCTCTTTACCACTCACTGTAGACTTCATGAGAACCAACAGACATAATAAAACATAACTTACTGTACAACGTCTGAAGTCATTAGGACGCCGACTGATTGAATCATGTTATAATTCCGTTTAGATAAAAAATTATTCAGAATGACTCATAATATACCCAAAATGTTGTTATTTTTTTGTATTTAAGAAATTAATTACTATAATGTTATGTCTTTCCTCATGCATTTTCTCATTCCAGGCGCACAAAAGCGCACAGAACTAAGTGTCAGACTGCATATGTTTCTGTTGTCCAGATTGTGATTTAGAAAAAGTGTAACACATTATAGATGTGTACTGCTGGTTCAACACAACGCACACAGGTAGGGGGAAAATAACATGAATGTGTAGTAAATGACAGTGTCATTGTGGTAAAAGGTGCAAATACACGCAGAATCCCCAGTTAAATAAGGCTGTCTGCACTATTTTTTAAATGCACACGCAGTGTTAGTAGATCGCACGCAACACGCCCACTCATAGTACATGCTATTTTTTTTTTTGCATATGATCCCCCTGGATGAGATAGACAAAGTAGCAGGGTAAAGTCTCTTAGGCTGCTGTCCCTGTATCCTAACTCCAGATAAGTGAAAGAAGATGAATGGTTGGTTCAAAAGTGGAATAAGAACCACATAGCAATCTCCCTTACTCCCTTGGCTCAGCCATTGTTTACTTTCTTTGTTTTTTCCAAGGATATACACTTTCACAAGGCTGTCACTGACGACAAGCCATAGACTGTCTCTGATGATTTCCTGATATTATTGTAAATCCTACATTCTTTATTTTTGTACAAATGATTGCTGTTACGGGACGATTAATGCTCTGCTGTGTGTGTTTGTGTGTGTGTGTGTGCGTGGGTGTGTGTGTGTGCATGCCGTTCAGGGAGTATCTGTGATTACCCTCAAAAATTGGGCTTTATCGCAGGTTGTACTGTATTTTTATGTTTGGCAAACTTCTCTCTTCAATGTGGTTTAAAATTAATATGTCGACTTGTAAACAGCTGCGTCAACTAGATCAGCACGAGCACAACTATAAGTGTTTGTGTAACTTTAGTTCCATCTACACAAGGTTGTAATAAATACAAAAAAACAGAGGTTTTTCCTTTAAACTGTAACTGAAACTGAGGTTAGTGTAGCAAATTATACACGTACATTAATACAAATACACACACATGTACGTATACATACATACATACATACTGTACATACATACATACATACATACATATACATACACATCACATATACTGAACAAAAATATAAAAGCAACACTTGTTTTTGATCCCATTTTTCATGAGTTGAACTCAAAACTTTTACTATATACACAAAATACCTATTCTTCTCAAATATTGTTCACAAATCTGTCTAAATCTGTGTTAGTGAGCACTTCTTTGCCAAGATAATACATCCCACCTCACAGGTGTGGTATATTAAGATGCTGATTAAACAGCGCGATTACCATGAATTGATTAATCTGGACCCCGACTTAAGCATGTTGAAAAACTTATTCGGGTGTTACCATTTAGTGGTCAATTGTACGGAATATGTATTGTACTGTACAATCTACTAATAAAAGTTTCAATCAATCAATCAATCAACGAATCAATCAATTGCACAAGTGTGCCCTAGGCTGCCCACGATATAAGGTCACTCTAAAATGTGCAGTTTTGCTTTATTGGGGGTTTAAGAAAGCAGTATCTGGTGTGACCACAATTTGCCTCACGCAGTGCCACACATCTCCTTCGCATAGACTTGATCAGGTTGTTGATTGTGGCCTGTGGAATGTTGGTCCACTCATCTTCAATGGCTGTGCCAAGTTGCTACATATTGGCAGGAACTGGAACACACTGTCGTATACGTGCTCAATGGGAGACATGTCCGGTGACTATGCTGGGCTTACAATAACGTTTCAGCTTCCAGGAATTGTGTAAAGATTCTTGCAACATAGGGCCCTGCATTGTCATGCTGCAACATGAGGTGATGGTGCAATCTACTAATAAAAGTTTTAATCAATCAATCAAAAAGTCTCGAGTGAACGGCACAACAATGGGACTCAGGATCTGGTCATGGTATCTCTGTGCATTCAAAATACCATCAATAAAATGCTCTTGCGTTTGTTGCCCAAAACATGCACCTGCCCATACCACAACCCCACCTCCACAATGGACCACTCGATTCACAATGTTGACATCAGCAAACCGCACACGCAGTCTGCCATCTGCCCTGAAAAGTGAAAACCGGGATTCATCCGTGTAGAGAACACCTTTCCAACGTGCCAGACGTCATCGAATGTGAACATTTGCTCACTCAAATTGGTTACAATGACAAACTGCTCTTCGTCCCAATGAGGACGGCAAGCATGCAGATTAAGTTTTTATCAGGATGTGGAGGTCCTGGGCTGTTGTGGTTACACGTGGTCTGCAGTTGTGAGGCCGGATGGATGTACTGACAAATTATCTGAAACGCCTTTGGAGATGGCTTATGGTAGCGAAATGAACATTCAATACACAGGCAATAACACTGCCGGACATTCCTGCATTTAGCATGCCAACAGCATGCCCCCACAAAACCTACAACATCTAAAGCATTGTGCTGTGTGATTAAACAGCACATAATAGTTTGGCCTTTTATTGTGGGCAGCTTAAGGAACACCTGCGCAATAGTCATGCTGTTTAATCAACATCTTGATATGCCACACCTGTGAGGTGGGATGGATTATCTTGGCAAAGAAGAAATGCTCACAAACGCAGAGTTCAACTCAGATTCAGACAGAATTGATTTTGACTCATGAAAAACGAGAGCAAAAACATAAGTGATGCGTTTATATTTTTGTTCTGTGTATATATATATATATATACACAGAACAAAAATATAAACGCATCACTTATGTTATATATATATATATATATATATATATATATATATATATATATATATATATATATATACACACACACACACACACACACACACACATACTGTATATATTAAGTTTTATTTGTACAGTACTTTTTATAAAAAAATGTAGCACAGAGTGCTTTACATTCAAAAACATAAAACCTACCGTTTTCATGATATAATCGCAAGTTGAAAGTCAAACAACCCCACCCGTAGTTTTTTTTTCTTTCCTTCTTTCTCTCTCTCTCTCTCTCTCTCTCTACCACACACATGCACACACAATAAATGTGTATATGTATATAAATATAAAATGTTTCATTGCCGCAATTAAGAGCTATAAATAAAATCAAAAAAGGTCATTTTATTTCTCATTAATGTACACGCAGCACTGCATTTGACAGAAAAAACGGAAATGTTTGCAAATTTAATAAAAAAAATCACATGTACATTAGTATACAGACCCTTTGCGCAATACTTTGTTAACGCACCTTTGGCAGCAATTACAGCCTCAAGTCATTTTGAATATGATGCCACAAATTTGGCACACCTATCTTTGGGAAGCTTCACCCATTCCTCTTTGCAGCACCTCTCATGCTCCTTCAGATTGAATAGAAAGCTTTGGTTTTCATCCAGGATGTCTCTGTACATTGTCATATTCATCTTAGTCTAGTCATGTAGGTGACCATGAACCCGATAGTCTCTCCGTCAGAGCTACATCATTCCTCTGTGGAGAGAGGACAACCATCTCTGCAGCAATCTACCAATCAGGCCCTGTATGTAGTGTATGTAGGGGCCAAACGGAAGCCATTTTCTTGTAAAAGTTTCCCAAAATGCACCTTAAAAAGACTCTTAAACCATGACAAACACAATTCTTTGGTGTGATAAAACAAAGAGTGAACTCTGTCGTGAATCCCAGGCATCATGTTAGGAGGACACTTGGCACCGCTGATCACCAGGCCAATACCATCCCTACAGTGAAGCATGGTGGTGGCAGCATGATGCTGTGGGAATGTTTTCAGCCGTAAGAACTGGGAGACTTGTTAAGATAAGAGGAACTACGTATAGAAACAAACTGGACAAAACCAACACTTCCCAACCAACCTGATGGAGCTCGACAGTGCTGCAAAGAGGAATGGGCAAAGAAGATTGGTGTGGCATCATATCAAAAAATACTTGAGGCTGTAATTTCTGCCAAAGGTGCATCAACAAAGTATTTAGCAAAGGGGGAATACTTATGTACATGTGATTTTTGTATTATTATTTTTTTTATAAATCTGCAAATACACATTTCTGTCAAGATGGGGTGCTAAGCAATGTTCCCTCTAATTGTTCATGTGTGTGAGCAAACACAAAAACTCCCTGAGCATTCAGTGGAGCACATGTGAGCAACAGGGAGAATTCACAATGAAGCTGAATGTGATGCCACCCATGAGCCATGAACATTCAGCAAAGTGCAAAATATGCAACCAACAAGCAAAAAGAACTGAAATATTTTCACACTGTAAATCACTCAAAGGTGATAGGGGACTTAAATAAAGGCCAAGCCAAAAAGCATATTTGGATGCCATTTTAACATTCAAAGTATGTTGTCAAAGTTTATTGAAGTTAACCAGCTACAGAGCCACTCAAATTTGGACTTTCTAGCAATGAGTGAAACTTGGTTACACGATAATATCCCAACCAGCATGATCAATGTTCCTGGTTACACATGTCACAGAAAAGATAGTCAAAATAGAAAAGGAGGTGGAGTTCTTTTTTATATCAGAGAGGGATTTAAATGCTCTATTATTGAAGCTAAAACATTTGGGATTGAATGTCTGGTTTTGAATGTTGTTCTATAATTTACAATGACAATTTAACTTTATAGTTTTATATAATCCACCCTCTCATGGTACATCCTTTTATTGTGATTTTGATGAAATGCTGAAACAATTTAACCTAAAAAATGAAGCTCATTCACCTAAGAGACTAGACGTATAAGATTTCATGGGATTTAGCGATTAGGAGTGACAGATTGTTTGGTAAATTTATTGGATGTTCTATATGTTATAGTTATTTGAATGACTCATAATATGTTACGTTAACATACAGTACCAGGCACGTTCTCAGTTGGTTATTTATGCGTCATATAACGTACACTTATTCAGCCTGTTTTTCACTATTCTTTATTTATTTTAAATTGCCTTTCAAATGTCTATTCTTGGTGTTGGGTTTTATCAAATAAATTTCCCCCAAAAATGCGACTTATACTCCAGTGCGACTTATATATGTTTTTCCCCTTCTTTTTTATGCATTTTCGGCAGCGACTTGTACTCCGAAAAATACGGTGGTATCAAAACATAAATTGCGTCAATTTTGGAAAAATCCAACCAGATTTACTAGAAGTAGCCAAACCTTACTAGATTTGATATTTACAAACAAACCAGAATGTGTCGCTAAAACATATAATTTTGTAACCGGTTTGTCAGATCAAAATATGACCCTAGCGGCAAGAAAACTGACTAAGAAACGGTTTGCGGATTTCTTTTCTATGCAATGTTAATAAAGAAAAAAAGGGCAATTCCAAAGCATACACTTCCCCACATTGAAAATGAATTGAAAAACATTAAATGGGATGATGTAATTCAAATTTAAAATGTAGATCAATGCTGTGATCAATTAACTGAAATTTGATCAAATATTATTCAGAAATGCACCTGTACTCTAAAAAAACAATTGAAAATATATATAAAACCATATGTTTGCCCTGGATAAACAATGCCATTATTTGACTTATGAAAACGCGGGACTTAGCACTGAAAATATCTTTAAAAACTAAGCTACAAACAGATATACTGGTTTTTAAAGGAATAAGAAATAAAGTGGTTTGTGAACTGAGAAAGTCTCAGTCTTTTTACTTCATGCAAATGTTTGAAGAGTTTAAAGTAAATACTTCACTGATTTTGAGACATCAATAAATTAACCAATTGCACATCTACTTAAGGAAATTATATATTTAAAATAAATGTTAATAGAATGTTTAGTAATGATTTTTTTCAGAAACTGCAAATTAATTTAGTTCATGTTTTTTCTAATTCTGTTCAACAAATTGCAGTCAGTTTTATCCCAACATATCCCAAGACAATGCAATGATACGGAAGATTCACAATCATCTTTCCACATAAGACTGGCTAATCAAAACAAGATACATGAAAGTATTAGCCATCTGAACAATTCAAAATCCATCCATCCATCCATTTTCTACCGCTTATTCCCTTTGGGGTCAATTCAAAATCAAAATATATATTTAATATGGACACCTCTTTAATAAAAAAAACATGCTACAATATTATCAATATTATCGAAATGTGTAGTGAAGCCCCTGTTGCCATTATATTAACAAACACTAAATATATTTGACCAAAAATCAATGAAACATCATCACTGCTATAGTGCCCAAAAATATAACATGAATGTTTATTTATATAGCCCCAAATCACAAATGTCTCAAATCATTACGACTACAACATCCTCGGAAGAACCCACAAAAGGGCAAGGAAAACTCACACCCAGTGGGCAGGGAGAATTCACATTCAGTGGGACGCCAGTGACAATGCTGACTATGAGAAACCTTGGAGAGGACCTCAGATGTGGGCAACCCCCCCCCTCTAGGGGACCGAAAGCAATGGATGTCGAGCGGGTCTAACATGATACTGTGAAAGTTCAATCCATAGTGGCTCCAAGACAGCAGTGAGAGTCCCGTCCACAGGAAACCATCTCAAGCGGATCAGCAGCGTAGAGATGTCCCCAACCGATACAGGCGAGCGGTCCAACCTGGGTCCCGACGAGCGGTCCATCCTGGGTCTCGACTCTGGACAGTCAGTACTTCATCCATGGTCATCGGACCGGACCCCCTCCACAAGGGAGGGGGGGGACATAGGAGAAAGAAAAGAAGCGGCAGATCAACTGGTCTAAAAAGGAGGTCTATTTAAAGGCTAGAGTATACAGATGAGTTTTAAGATGAGACTTAAATGCTTCTACTGAGGTAGCATCTCGAACTGTTACCGGGAGGGCATTCCAGAGTACTGGAGCCCGAACGGAAAACGCTCTATAGTCCGCAGACTTTTTTTGAGCTCTAGGAATCACTAATAAGCCGGAGTCTTTTGAACGCAGATTTCTTGCAGGGACATACGGTACAATACAATCGGCAAGATAGGCTGGAGCTAGACCGTGTAGTATTTTATACGTAAGTAGTAAAACCTTAAAGTCACATCTTAAGTGCACAGGAAGCCAGTGCAGGTGAGCCAGTACAGGCGTAATATGATCAAACTTTCTTGTTCTTGTCAAAAGTCTAGCAGCCGCATTTTGTACCAACTGTAATCTTTTATGCTAGACATGGGGAGACCCGAAAATAATACGTTACAGTAATCGAGACGAGACGTAACAAACGCATGGATAATGATCTCGGCGTCTTTAGTGGACAAAATGGAGCGAATTTTAGCGATATTACGGAGATGAAAGAAGGCCGTTTTAGTAACGCTTTTAATGTGTGACTCAAAGGAGAGAGTTGGGTCGAAGATAATACCCAGATTTTTTACAGAGTCACCTTGTTTTATTATTTGGTTGTCAAATGTTAAAGTTGTATTATTAAATAGAGGTCGGTGTCTAGCAGGACCGATAATCAGCATTTCCGTTTTTTTGGCATTAAGTTGCAAAAAGTTAGCGGACATCCATTGTTTAATTTCATTAAGACACGCTTCCAACTGACTACAGTCCGGCGTGTTGGTCAGCTTTAGGGGCATGTAAAGTTGGGTGTCATCAGCATAACAGTGAAAGCTAATACCGTATTTGCGTATGACGTCACCTAGCGGCAGCATGTAGATGCTGAAGAGTACAGGGCCAAGGACCGAACCCTGGGGAACTCCACACGTTACCTTAACATAGTCCGAGGTCACACTGTTATAGGAGACGCACTGCATCCTATCAGTAAGATAAGAGTTAAACCATGACAGGGCTGAGTCTGACATACCAATTCGTATTTTGATACGCTCTAATAAAATATTATGATCGACGGTATCGAAAGCAGCGCTAAGATCGAGGAGCAGCAACATAGATGACGCATCAGAGTCCATCGTTAGCAATAGATCATTAGTCAATTTTGCGAGGGCTGTCTCAGTCGAGTGATTTGCCCTGAAACCGGATTGAAAGGTTTCACATAGATTGTTAAACGCTAAGTGCTCATTTAGCTGCTCTGCAACAATTTTTTCGAGGATTTTCGAAATAAAGGGAAGGTGAGACACCGGTCGGTAGTTTACCATGAGGTCAGGATCGAGGTTAGGTCTTTTAAGGAGAGGATGAATAACCGCTTTTTTGAATGCAACGGGAACAGTGCCCGAGGAAAGTGATAAGTTTATAATATTTAGCACTGATGGACCTAATAATACAAAAAGCTCCTTGATAAGTTTCCCAGGAAGTGGGTCAAGTAAACATGTTGTTTGTTTTATTCCATTTACACGTTGTAACAATCCTTCTAATGTTATTTCATCAAAACGAGAGAAACTATTTTGGATATTTGCAGTATCCGCCGTATATACAATCGTATCTGTGTTACTATAACCCCGTTGTAGCTGGGACGCATTGTCTTTAATCTCCTTTCTAATAAGTTCAATTTTCTTATTAAAGAACTTCATAAAGTCATCTGCCGAATGGGTGGAGCTACTGGAAGGAGTCCCTTGTTGGGTTAGCGATGCTACTGTACTAAACAAAAATTTTGGATCGTTTTTATTAATGCGGATGAGATTTGAGTAATAATTAGTTTTAGCTAAGGTAAGCATGCGTTTATAAGTTATTAAACTATCACTCCATGCTTGATGGTGCACCTCAAGTTTAGTCGTGCGCCATTTGTGTTCCAGCTTTCTACATAATAATTTCTGAGCTCTAGTTTCTTCAGTAAACCATGGCGTATGCCTTTTTGGAGCCTTTTTTAACTTCAGCGGTGCTATACTATCAATGGTTTCGCGCAGGGCGTTGTTAAAGTTGTTAGTGAGGTTATCAATAGAGCCCACATACTTTGGGAACGGTGCCATTACCGAGGGCAGTAGGTCCGCAAGAGTCGTCGTTGTGGCAGCATTAATGTTGCGGCTGCTATAGCAGTTATTATTATTATTAGCTTGCCGAACATGAGTCTGAACTTCGAATTTTATAAGGTAATGATCGGACATTACTTTAGTATACGGGAGTATCATAATTTTGGAGACGGTGATACCTCTGACAAGCACTAGGTCTATCGTATTACCGCTGCGATGCGTCGGTTCATTTATTATTTGTGTAAGACCACAGCTATCAATTATAGTCTGGAGCGCCACGCACGGTGGGTCCAATGGGGTATTCATATGGATATTAAAGTCCCCCATTATAATTATATTATCGGCGTGCGTCACTAGATCAGCAACAAACTCTGAGAATTCACTAATAAAGTCCGAATAGGGCCCTGGGGGGCGGTAGATAACGGCCAGGCACAGAGGCAGAGGTGTGGCAGACTTCATAGAAAGCACCTCAAACGATTTATATTTATTATTTAAGTTAGGACTAAAGTTAAAGTTTTCGTTGTATATTAGTGCGAGACCCCCTCCCCTTTTGAGGTGACGGGCAATATGCGCATTCGTATAGTTAGGAGGGGATGCCTCATTTATCGCAAAAAAGTCGTCTGGTTTAAGCCAGGTTTCGCTAAGACCGATGACGTTAAGGTTGTTGTCTCTAATGACCTCATTGACTAATAACGTTTTGGGAGACAAAGATCTGATGTTTAGAAAGCCCATATTATAGGTAGTGGGCTGTTTTAAGGAGTTGTTGATAAAATTATCCGTAGTAGCAATATTAATAATGTTGCGTTTATTATGCGCAGTGTACTTAAAATAATTACGACCATATCTAGGAATTGATATGACGGGAATTTTCAGATTGTCTACTTGGCGCTGCGATAAACTGAACGCATCATAATTTGCCACCTCAGTAGAACGCATGTCTAACTCTGACGTAGTCATAGACACAGTAGAAAAAACATTTTGTGAGTTGTGTATTATTCTACGAAAATTGCTATGTGTACAGGGATCATCCAGCCTCGCACTGGCTAGTTCTAACTTAACTGACTCCATACCCAGGCTAGCAGGCTCTGTAATTGCCTGTGACCGGGCTTGCTCTAGTGCAGTTAGTCAAATGTGGCTCAATGCGAAGTCTATGTTCCGAGACAAGAGGATAGCGCCTTCCTGGTTAGGGTGAAGGCCGTCTCTCCTCAGCAAGCCAGGTTTGCCCCAGAAAGAGGGCCAATTATCAATAAACGTAAATCCCTGTTGTCTGCAGAAGCTATCCAGCCACCTGTTAAGAGAGACTAATCTGCTATATCTCTCATCATTGCCTCTCCCAGGCAGGGGGCCAGAGACAATTACTCGATGCCTGGACATCTTTCTGGCGAGATTACAAGCCCTGGCTATGTTTCTCTTTGTAATCTCTGATTGTCTCATCCTAACGTCATTGGAGCCAACGTGTATTACTATATTCGCATAACTAGTGGTGCGGTTAGCCTGCCGTACGTGTTTACTAGACCTGTTGCGAGTTAGCTCCCTAAGATTAGCTTCAATGTCAGGTGCTCTGCCCCCGGGAATACACTTAATTGTGGCTGGTTTGCTAAGCTTTATGTTTCGGGTGATGGAGTCCCCTATGACTAAAGTGTGGTGCCCGGTAGACTGGGGTGTAGGACTAGCTAAAGGGCTAAATCTATTATGCCTCTCAACCGGTACACCGTAGCTTGTAGGCCGATTAGGGCTGCTACAAGCTGGGCTAGTTAGCTCGCTACAGCTAACGCTAGCAGATGTGTCTGCAACATCTAAAGTTACGAAATTACACTGCTCTAACTGGCGGACACGGCTCTCTAGCAAAGCCAACCTATCCATGAGTAAAGTGCACGAAGCGCAGGAAGCCATACTCACAGAAACTTTCCGTCGCCGAGTGGGGTGCCAGCTGTCTTCGGGAAGTGGTGGTCACGGTGGCGGGAGAGAAGCTTCCTTCAGCATGATGAGTTTTGATAATTTTATACATTTCTTATTTTTAAAAGCTATTTTTAAGTGTCTTGATGGATTAGCCTCTGATGTGATGTGTAAAGAAATCCAAAGATACAGTAGTGAAGGTGTGCCGGACGACTCCGGGTCAGTCTGTGTTCTCAGTGAAGGCCTCACATATGTGGAACTCTCTGCCACTGGAGTTAAATTCACAGTCGGACATTAAACGTTTCTCCACAAAACTGAAGAAGTGGCTTAAGGAAAATGAGAAGTGTGAGCACTAGAACCAATTATTTTTTATGTATTTTTATTTTGTACTTGTCTTAATCGTTTTGTGTTTTTTATTTTTCTCCATTTTTCGTTAAAAAGCCTAACTAGAGACGAGGGTTGCAAATTAGCCTGCGGCTAGAAGTCTTAAGTACTTTGACATCGGTTACCTATGGGTAGCAATGTTTGATTGTACTGTGCCTGTCAAATAAATAAAAATATTAAAAAAACAAAAACAAAAAAAACATCAGACTGCACTCTTTGGCCACACCAGCAGCACACCTGTCCCAAAGCTGACTTATTTACAATTTAAATGTTTTATTTTAATAATCAAAAGGTCTAGTTTTGGAAATCATTTGAGAGAGAGAGAGAGAGAGAGAGAGAGAGAGAGAGAGAGAGAGAGAGAGAGAGAGAG
The DNA here is from genome assembly GCF_033978795.1 of Nerophis ophidion. Lineage (NCBI taxonomy): Eukaryota > Metazoa > Chordata > Actinopteri > Syngnathiformes > Syngnathidae > Nerophis > Nerophis ophidion. The sequence continues at coordinate 36,499,682 of NC_084616.1, read as the reverse complement.
AGAGAAGTTTTATTTTTTTACTATGTTTTTGTTGTGGTTATGGCCGACAAACAGTTTTGCTCAATAGAGTGATGGATGGAATTCCTGCCCTCTTTAAAGCGTCTCTACAGACGTAATAATTTAACAGTGTTGACGAACATTGTTTTCTCTGTTATGGCCGCTTGACGTCACTTGTTACTTACAGTTGCATTGCAAAATCATACAGAACAAATTGTTATGTTTATTTTGTTTTATAGTTCAGATGGGATTTGATTTTGTGCGCAACATAGATGTGCTGTGCACATTAGCCGTGTGAGCAATGCGCAATTGCGCAGGCGCCCACCTTAGAGGGAGCGTTGGTGCTGAGTGTATATTAATGAGAAATAGAATTAACTTATTTTAGCAAGTGGCCGCAATGAAACAAAAAGTTTAAAATGTATATATATATGTACACACATAAACAAATGTATACACATACACACAAATATATAATATAAACATATATATACACATATACATACATGTATACACATGTACACACATATATAAATATATATAAATTAGGGCTGTTAAAGTAATGTTTTAAAGGCCTACTGAAACCCACTACTACCGACCGCGCAGTCTGATAGTTTATACATCAATGATGAAATCTTAACATTGCAACACATGCCAATACGGCCGGTTTAGTTTACTAAATTGCAATTTTAAATTTCCCGTGAGGTATCCTGTTGAAAACGTCGCGGAATGATGACGCGTGCGCATGAAGTCTCGGGTTGTAGCGGACATTTTTTTTCAGCCCGATCCAAGCTATAAGTAGTCTGCTTTAATCGCATAATTACACAGTATTCTGGACATCTGTGTTGCTGATTTTTTTGCAATTTGTTCGATTAACAATGGAGAACTCAAGATGGAGGTGGGAAGCGGTGCACTGCAGCTGCCTTTAGCATCACAAACACAGCCAGCGTTTACTTGTTTAAAATTCCCGAAGGTGAAGCTTTACTAATAACATCTGAATCGCTCTCACTGCCCTCGCCTTTTCTTTTTATAAACTTTTTTATTTTCTAGTCCTTCACTGTCATTGTCCTCATCCACAAATCTTTCATCCTCGCTTAAATTAATGGGGAAATTGTCGCTTTCTCGGTCCGAATCGCTCTAGCTGCTGGTGGCTATGATTGTAAACAATGTGAGGATGTGAGGAGCTCTACAACCAGTGACGTCCTGCGCACATCGTCTGCTACTTCCGGTACAGGCAAGGCTTTTTTATTAGCGACCAAAAATTGCGAACTTTATCGTCGATGTTCTCTACTAAATCCTTTCAGCAAAAATATGGCAATATCGCGAAATGATCATGTATGACACAAAGAATGGACCTGCTATCCCTGTCTGAATAAGAAAATCTCATTTCAGTAGGCCTTTAACTCATGTTATTAATAACGAACAATTATCGCATTAATCATGTATTTACGCAGCAGATTAATCGCGCAATTTATGTTTACTATACATATTCTATATTCCAAAATACACTTCGACGGGACTTTAGGAAAAACTTTCACCAAGTTTTGGGCAAAATAATTAGGCACAGTCAAATAAAAAATTTCAAATTTTTTCATGATGAATCCAAATTCAAGAATGTGATCATCTGATTTTTTTAAGATACATACATACTCGCACCCACACCCACACCCATACACACCCACACAATTAACTTTATTAAATGCAGTCTACTTTTGGTCCCTGGTCAAATAATTTTTAGGCCAATGTGCCCCCCTGTCAAAGATTGTACACCCCTAATGTGCAGTATTCTCTTTTTATGGCAAAAGTTCAACTCATCAGATAAATTCCAGTTATATTATTTGGTTGGGGGACATTAGTGAAAAATGCAATATTTTAGATGGTGTTCCTAGCAGGCAAATATCATTTTCAGTCTCTCACCTGTGCCCAAGAAGAGCACCTGGTAGCGTCCATCCACTGCGTCCACCTGATCCACCACCATTGCAGTGTAACGGTAGTCCACGCCAGTTCTCACCACTAGGGGGCGGCGGTGGATGGGGTACACAGGGTGGAACATGAGGGGGTGGGCCCGGATGAAATTGACAGCCTCATCCGAGAAGTTCTTGGAGGAGCGGATACCAGGGGTGAAGGTTCCTCCTGGACACTGAATAAGAAGGAAGAGGTTTGTTTGTGTCTTTTGTCAAAGTGTACTTAACAGGCGACAAAGTGGCTGGGACGCACTGTTCCTGGCCGCGGATACGGAATCTTGCCGTTGTACACTGTCCATTGGTAATTATGGCCGTGTTTATGGGCAAAGGGCCCGTTGAAAACGTTGCGGATGTCAGCCATTGAGTAGACACAGACTGCTGAGCCCTTGAACACAGACCTTGAACACAAACAAGAAAAGGTGAAGAGAGGCTGCTTGCATCTGAGATGAAAATGTAAAAAATCATTTGATGAAACTGCTCACCCTGCTGTAGTGAAGAGAGCAAACACCAACGGGTTTCGTTCATCCTGTGTCGGCTGAATAAATACATCACCTGCAGGACAAAGAGCCCACAAATCAATAACAGAGCAGCTGCTGTAAAAATGCAATCACGCTTTTGTCACTGTGGCCTCACGCAGTTCATCAAATCGTGTCTCCACTCCATCTTCTCCTATCACCGAGCAGATAAGACGAGCTTTAAGGAACGTCGTCCAGCGGCTCACCAGAGATTTCTGGCCTCCTTCATCATTCTGGACACAAAATAAATGAGGTCGTGGTTCTCTGCGTCCAGCGCAGCAATTTGCAATACACGATAAAAAAACAAATTTTTGTACTCACCAGACACACTCTCCCTACCCTGGCTAAGACATTAGGGCTTGCACCGCCGCTGGAGTCTAAAGTTTTCTCGCGGAAGAAGAAGTAGAGCTTGTCATCATTCCTCTCTGCGCTGTCAGGGATCTGCTGAATCTGAACAAACACTGGCTCTGGAGGAAAAAAAGCAGATAAGCAGGAAGACGATTTAGATGAGTGCCGGTTAAGCAAAAAAAGACAAGTACCACAACATGGGGAAGGTATACCTCTGCGTACGCGCACACACGGAGACGCACGCTATTACTCACCGTTCAGCCACCTGGAATCATATTGCTCCGTCCTGATGACGCTTCTTCCGCCCATTGTCCTAAACAGTGCCGCATCCGTGCTCATGAAATCAATATGGACACCCGCATACAGGTTACCATCTAAATAGGGCACATTAAAAAACGACATTGAAATACAAACTTTTAAAAATATTTTCTTGTTTTTCTGCTGGTCTTTAAACAATCGTACCAATAAGAACTCCAACATTCTCCTGCTTGGGATCATAAGAACATTTTCCCTTCCCAGAGTCCACATACCCAGAGACCAATCGAAACAGGTAGTCCTGCAGAGACAGATTAGACAGTGGAGAGTATGCTTAAAAATAGATCGCTTTAACGTCACAAGGGAGTATAGGAAAATCATAAACAAATCAGTGTCCCAGTTTGTGCTCCTAAAATATTTAGCAGGACAATGCTGCTGATGCTCAAGGAATTTATCCATGAATCCCGCTCAGGGGAACTTTATATGTGTTCACCTCTGCCCTCCAGCCTCTGTTGATGAATGTACAGATGGGTTGGTAAGCTCCCGTTCCACAAGTGTAGAGGTGGGTGCGGTTCCACGGCTCAATCAACCGCACAAAGTTGGCACATTCACCCTGGACAAAGAGCAATGAATTCAAGCATGCTGCTGAAAGAAGCATCCTTTCCATTTTAAAAGAAAAGAATGTAAATACTTGATCCCACCTGTTTTCCCTTTCCAGTCATTTGGCATTCTCCCTTTCTCTTTGTAGATGCTGGCCAATGAATCTGTTTTTTTAAAAACAGCAAAAATTACTGCCTTCTAAGTGTTCAAATTGAAGGACGTACAATAATATGCTTCCAACAAAGTGGGAACTCTTTTGGAAATGCCTTTTTCTGTTCACAATGCACAACCCAACGTACATAGAGACATTTTTAGATGGGTCTGGTGTAGAGGACCTTAATACCATCAAACACCTTAAGTAGGCCAAGGACTCTCAAACTGATAGAGATGAAGCATGGACCCCTTACTTATATATTGTGTAAAAAAATGTGTTTTAAATTAAACAAGTCTAAAAGTTTTTGTAATTTTGCCTATCGTACACAACCATTATGAAACACATGACGGATGGATTTTTTTTTTCATTTTAACTTGTAAATAAACAAATAAGTCAAGAAAATGTCCACTATTTCACCCATAATATCCAATAAGTCACCATTTAAAAACTGACAACAATACTCAATTTACATTTCATGATTTGACTATTAATCATGAAATACTGATGTAGTTATTTAAGCGTGAACTCAAACAAACTATTTGTAGTGGCGCGGTGATCACAAGCCTGTGTACAATTTCAACATGATCAACTGGCGAGGTGTTTCCTCCCTGGAAGTTTTGTATATCAGAAATTATGCATTCCAGCTGGACAGAAGAAGTCTGAGGACGTATTCCGACAAGTTGGTACACTTTGCCAGCCATTTAGGACCCGAAAATGGTGAGAACGACACGAAAAGACGCTTGGACGGCTGCGAACCGATGCAGTGAAAGCTGAAGATCCAGGACCAAATCATCTGCAAAAAGCATAGACTTAATCCTGCAGCCACCAAACCGGATTCCCTTAATGCCCTGACTGCGCCTAGAAATTCTGTCCATAAAAGTTATGAACAGAATTAGTGACAAAGGGCAGCCCTGGCAGAGTCCAACCCTCACTGAAAACAGGTCCGACTTACTGCCGGTAATGCAGACCAAGCCCAAATGGCTTCTCCAAGTCCACAAAGCACATGTAGACTGGTTGGGCAAACTCCCATGCACCCTCAAGGACCCTGCCGAGAGTAGAGAGCTGGTCCATAGTTCCACGACCAGGACAAAAACCACAGTGCTCCTCCTGATCATACGATAGTTGGAACACACCCTCTGGTTCCCTTTCTTAAAGAGAGGAACCACCACCTCGGTCTGCCAACCCAGAGGTACCGCTTGATCTGCGCCCGAGCGAGGGATATCTGTGTCTTCCTTGTTTCTTCATCATAAAGTTCTTTGAGCTGCTCTTTGTCTGATCCTTCACCGAGGACCTGTTTGTCTTGTGAGGCCCTACCAGGGGGCACAGAAGCCCCCGGACAACAAAGCTCCTAGGATCATTGGGACATGCAAACTCCTCTCCCACGATAAGGTGGGAGCTCAGAAAGGAGTATTTAATATTTAGAATTAAAAAAATAAATAACATCCATCGTCATTGTGTTTCATAATGATTGTGAATGATAGGCAGAATTCCAGGCAGTTCCCCTTTAAATGGACCCCATTTGTGTGCAGTATCCACCAGTCTGCCACAAAGAAAATTAAATTAAACAATAGAAAGAAAACAATTACTGATGTGATGAGGTGGCGACTTGTCCAGGGTGTACCCCGCCTTCCGCCCGATTGTAGCTGAGATAGGCGCCAGCGCCCCCCGCGACCGCGAAAGGGAATAAGCGGTAGAAAATGGATGGATGGATGGATGGAGCCATTATCTTGAAACAATAATTTACATCCAACATTGTTTCCTTTACCGTCACGTCACAGTAGTCGTGTTTACTACTTTTGTTGATTCCAGTTGTTAAAATATTGTCCCAAGCTACTCAGTAAAGATAAGCTCCTCTCCCCGTCTCTGATCTTAAAAAGAGCATGGACTGAATGACCACTCCTTTATTTAATGACAATCTCACCCGCGATAGTAAAGAAATACAAAATAAAAGGCAGGGTTAATACTGGTTGCTGTTTATCTTCTCAGAGCTTTTTATGTTGTTCATTCTCACTTCCATGGCACACTGCTGTAAAGTTAACTAAAAAGTAGCATCACTGTGATCAGTGTAGCAACCGACTCCAGATGGCTGCCTTAACTCAAATATAGCGCCATCAAACCACTTTCTATAATTTAAAATACAATTATTTACAATTTAAAGCAAAGGAAACAAATACGCGAATATGCGGGTTTCGCAAATAAAATAAAGGATCAACAGTACAGTCATTCAAAATCAATCGTGACTCTTGTTCACAATTATATTCCGTAATCTTGAAAAAAATCAATAGGGTTCATGCTTAGGTGCAAAAATAATGGTAAATAAATGAGTTACTAACCAGAAAAAGAAAAAAATATGGTGGCCAATTCCAAAGTAAATGTGTCAATCTACAGGGATTTTTTTTATGTACTGTATTTGTAATTCATAGTAAAACCCACAATGCGCAATCACAATAAACAAGTTTACTTTTAGGTTCACCAAATGAATGTGAAGGTTCCTGTGATTCCTGGCGGAAGAAAAGAGGAGAATGTTTTTAATACAAACATCTGGTTTCCGGTTTTTTGTATTACTCACTAAAATGTGCTTCATTTCTTTTGGTCTTTGAGCTGATTTAATTTTATTTTGGGCTTAGGCCTGAAACCAAACTGCAATGATCTCATATTATGTCAGATAACTCTAGAGTAGTCAATAAAAACACTACTTAAAACATTTTGGTGATGTTTGTAACCATATGCTTAAGGTCAGTGGAGTTAATGGAAAAAAAAACTTTGTTAACAAGGAATGTGTTTTGCACTTGAAACAAACAACCAATGACAAAAAACAGTCCATTACTTCCTGGTTTGAAAACATTACAATGTTTTTTTGGGGATATGTCAAAGGCTGAAAAAGGTGGGAAATTGCTAGTTACATTTTATCCATTTCCATTTTCTACCGCTTGTCCCTTTCGGGGTCGCGGAGGGTGCTCTCAGCTGCATTCGGGCAGTAGGCACATTTTATGAGAGAGTGTATTTGATCTTGTTTAAAGCACTTTTTTTAAAATTTTGCCCATTATCAACAATCCTTATATGAGACAAAAACAGCTCTGCACAGTAAAAAAAAACTGCTATCAAGAGGCCAATAACAATGCAGTAAATGAACAGCTAACATTCAATAAAAGTGTTAACATTTTACATACGTATATTTTGTAAGTATGTATATAATGTATCAGGCACATTCAGGATAACATCTAATACTTACATTATTTTGGTCACTTTAAAAAGCAAACTGCACTTTTGTAATTATGCCCACAATCCACAATTCTTATGAGAGACGAGAACACACAACTTTCCCTTTTCTCTGTGTATTAAATAGTGAAAAACTGTAAGTATGAGGTGGTTAACGATGACGATAATTGGAATCAACTATTCCATCGATATAAAAAAGCTCCAAAAACCTCGAACAATGCTCCATTTACCTGTCATGACCTGCATATTAACAACGCTATAGCTACATAGTTATTGTAAGCGCTAACAACAAAAAACTGCCTTTCTGACGTAGCAACAGCGCATTGCTCCGCACTCAAAATACAAAAGGAGAACAATTTAGATGTACAGAGAAACAAGAACAATCATATGGACTACTATGAATAGACCAAACCAAATTATCTGTAAAGTGTTAGACCACGTTTCAAGTTTGTTTTTACACAGCTGGCTTGCCTGCGTAGCTATAGCAACATAGTTATTGGAAGAAATAACTCAGAGGAATTACTTTTCTGACATATGTGATCTTGCTCACATCACCATGCTCACACTGCTACTACAGCTACTAGCCAGAATTAATGCTTGCTACTTGAGCTCCGTCTTCTACTGCTGGAAAAAGTAATGCTCGGTTATGAATCATGTATCTCACCAGTAAAGTAGAAGGTTGTGGCACCAACTTTAAAATTCTACATACTATATGAAAAAATCTGGACCGACTCAAGCAGTGGATAAGTGTTTTCAACTTGGTTCTACACAAATGGAATGCAGCATAAACCTGACAACGCTTGGAAGACTAAGCAAATGTGCAGTTGTTCCCAGCATTTTTTTTTTGAGGAGCAAGGAGGGAACATGTTCTGTGATGAAAGATACAATCATCCCATGAATTGGCATCCCAGTGAGAGCGAACATAATAAGTGACTGTTTTGATATGTTCTTATTTCGTCCATGAAACGATAGCTAAAAAGCGCTAAAAAAGAACGCTCCAATGCTCTAACAAAGTCTGAAAACACAGAGGTGTTGTTGTTGACAGAAGTAGTGTTTGTTGCTATGCGCTCTTCAAAATCAATGTGACCAGAAAATAAGTTACAGTATTATAGTTGTTTTTAAGAGAGCTTTATAGGGGGACGATATGATTCCCCATTATCTGCATTGTTAGTCACCTCGCACTAGGAGTTTTTCACCATTTAAAACACACAAAAAAGGAAAGACGCGTGTTCTGGTCTCATATAAGGATTGTAGATGACGGGTTGAATTCCAAAGAAGTGCAGGTTTCTTTTAAGGATTACATTATCAATTTATAGGGGTCATATAATGATTTTAATCTACATTTAAAACACTTCCTTGTGGTCAACAAAATCTGTAACATTGGCACCTAAATGTTGCTCAATAGACCCATCTTCAACCCCCTTTTTGAGTGTCTCTTCAAACTAGTCGTTTTGTGGTGTATTTTTTTCTGTTTTTTTACATGCAAATGACGTCCATGTCTTAGCCCCCACCAGCTAGCTGCGACTGCGTCTCAACCTCGTCAGTCATTCGCTTCTGTACCAAAAATATCATAAGTTTAAACTATATGCTACTTTTTATTGTAAATGGGAACAGCGAAATAATTGAGCATCCAATCTTACAAACGAGCCAGAGTCTGACCTACAGTGAGAGGAAAAAGATGAAGAAACCGAACAGATTAAAGCCTCTTAGAGTCAAAAGTTAGTTTATTAGCTTTTTTTTTTCCATCACCTCTCAGTCCGTATAACTTAGTATACAGGGTACGTGGTGTTATAATGGCTGTCTGCCTTTTTGAAACAACAATGTACACCCATGCAAGCATATTGCATACCTTGACTATTCATCGCATCACCATATAGTCCTCGGTTAAGCTGCAATGTTAGCCCGCTAACGTATCATCACAATTGTCAATGGATTTGTCAAATTAGCATAAACAGTAACTACTGTTATTGGACTTCTTCATGTTAGGCTGGACATTGTACTGGTTATTACAACCTTACACAGAGCATTTTTAGCCTATTGGTCTCACAGTCACCACGCATGAAGACCTCCGCTGATCTAACAAGTTGGTATACGTCACAAGTCGGGGCAAAGCTGATTGATTGATTGATTGATTGAAACTTTTATTAGTAGATTGCACAGTTCAGTACATATTCCGTACAATTGACCACTAAATGGTAACACCCGAATAAGTTTTTCAACTTGTTTAAGTCGGGGTCCATGTTAATCAATTCATGGTAAAAGAGCTGAAATCGCTCTCTTGGAACAAGGAAAAATTGTTTTACAAATATCTCCCCAACAACTAAATTTTTTTAATTCAAATCTTCCACACTTATGGGAATCCCAATTACACAAAATCAGATGCCAACAGCCAAGAAAACTGAGTTTTGCATATGACCCCTTTAAGATATGCTTCTTATAACATGCCTGAAGGTATCAAATACCTAAGTGACATTACACAGCTGCCAAATAGTAATTTAGGAAAGTTGTCTGTGTTTGTACGTACTATTAGAGGCTCTTTGTTGACATTGTGCATATCCAAAGCCACCAGGTACTCCCTGCTGCCCAGGTATAGGCGGCCTTGGTCCTGATCCATGAGGAGGATTCTGTAGTCACTGGTGTTAAAGGAAAAACTGAAGGGTCGTGCCGCCCGAGTTTCCATCAGTTCTGTGAAAGAGGTATTTCCGTTACATCTACTGTATTTTAAAGATATACATATTCTAAATTCAGCAAGCTAATTAATAAATGTCTTGAGATAAACAGTGATCATTTTAGTTTGCAACATTTTTTGTACAATCGCTGTACTCAACTCTGAACAGTAGAATTAGCACCAAATAAGAGTTACTGACCCTTGAAAAACAGAATTATCACCTGTTCAGTAGCAAATATGTGTGTCCTGTAATGAGCTGTCAAGTGACTCAGTTTGTCCCATATCTTCATTATTTAGAGAATAAACAATAGGGTGTAAAATATGAATGTATTCACAACAGTCTGCCACAGCGTGTCTGATCGTTCATTTATCAAACTAATTGCCGTTCCGTTTTTTTGCCTTGGCTGTCACTCAGCCTTAGCATGGTGGCAGCTATCTACTGTGTTATCATACTAGTTTCTGGGCAGCTAACTCGAAATGTGATTTTTCTTAACCGCACTGACATTGAAAAAAAAAGCAATCAGGTAATTAAGACCTTTTCTTTGTCTTTAGAAGTGAAGTGAATTATATTTATATAGCGCTTTTCTCAAGTGACTCAAAGCGCTTTACATAGTGACACCCAATATCTAAGTTACATTTAAACCAGTGTGGGTGGCACTGGGAGCAGGTGGGTAAAGTGTCTTGCCCAAGGACAAAACGGCAGTAACTAGGATGGCACAAGCGGGAATCGAACGTGCAACCCTCAAGTTGCCGACACGGCCACTCTACCAACCGAGCTATGCCGCCCCAAGTCATTTAGCAACGCCACTCTCTTGTCATCATGGTAATGTGTTATACTCCCCCCAAAAAATTGTGTACTGTATCTAAATTATTTAACATAAACCGACTCCAGCTTTATGATAGCGACACTAAAGGGGTCTTCAACAATTAGTTGGTGAGATACCAGTAACTCTATTTTAGGTAAAGCACGTTAGAGATCTGTTAAATATGTTTATTTCTAGTGTGTTCATTTTGTTATTTTTGCATTTGAAAAAATAATAATTGAACAATGTGTTTCTGATGTATTCATATTAACTCAAAACATACACCTAATTTTGGTTGGAGACAACTATTATAAATTGTGTGTGTAGAAAGTCAGCCATTTTGGTAATGGTGATCATTAGAAGTTGAATGGAGGCAATTTGCATCTTGTTTGTTTATGAAGTATCATCAAAGGTGAATTAAAAGTCAGAAATCCTCAACAAACAATAGAGTTCAGTTTCATTCAACCTTTGTGGATAGTGTAAAACTTGTTTCACACAATCAAAAATCTGGTCATCCAATCCCCTAACAAAGTGTCCCTTATTAATTTTTAAGGGAATGGCAACCCTTACACCAATGCTAATTCTAACACAAAGTAAAATGTGTCTTTGTCTACAGTATAAAGGACCAGTAAATTATATTTTAAGGGTTCACAATGGTGATGACAGAGATTCTTATTGTTCTTCTTACAAAGCTGAGTGTAGCATCCAAGCTGTTGCAACAAATGCTGTTGTATTTAATACGACACACATGTTCCATTACTGGCTTAAATGAACTAGAACATCATACTTATCACTTCCTTTCTAGAAAATGCGTGCAGGTCCTTAAATATAACTCAGTACGGAGTGTTTTTAAGAAACATCTTCGCTTTTAGGACGTGAATAATTCATATGTCCTGACTGTGTAATTGTGCAAATGGCACCGCCCAGCCGCTGGAGTTAGGCGGAAAAGAAACTCCCTTAAGAAACACGGTCAGCGCAGCTAATTCTTATGATCAGGATTGTGTTCAGCCGAGCGGAACCTGTTAAGACGTGCTGTTGGAAAGGTTTTTCAGCATTTTTCTCTTCCCGTGAAAGCTTTGATAGAACAATTTTCATCTGCTGCGAGAGAAACATACTTTGCCACTGCATGTGTTGTACTCTATCAAACAATTATTTGTGACATTTAAAAACTATATAAGGAACAGACACATTTTCTCACCATATGCATGCCGCATATCAGGACACGTCAAAGACAGCAGGCTTATAATAGAACAAATGGTCACAAATGACCCTCAGAAGCTAGCTTACAGGGATTGAGCACATGCTTTATTGACATTAACGTGGCTGCCATCTTCATTTCTGAGGGGGTCAGTGTTAAACAGGATGTAGTCAAGGTGCAACTAAAATAAGCAGTGCAATCGGATCTCCGGGCGACAGAGGATGCAGTATTTGAGGTGGGACGAGGTCCGGTTCTGTGAGGTAAACACAGGATGACAAGCGAGGCCGAACTAGCGTGGATTTATTGAACGGCCTAAATGTGGAAACACCACACCCCTATAGTTATACACGTTTCCAAAAATAGCCAACAATGTTCTGCCATCATCCGGTAAACACTTAGAGAACCCCCAACAACATTCTGCCTCTGACAGGGAAACACTAGGACGGACACACAATTCAAGTATGACGCTACAACTGGGTCAAAATTAGCTCTCAGGTTACAACAAATTGTCACTAGGTACTAATGACAGTTTCACATCATCAACTGCTATTACATGGCACGTTTTGCTCCAGCAACGCCGACTAATTCCATCCACTGGGTCTCTTATTCAAGTTTAAATGACGGACACAAGAAAAGGAACAATACAAGATCCTAGGCCTTCAGAATCTCAGGCTGTCACTCATGCCAGCTCAAAGAAGTCACATGGGTCCTCGTCGGCCAGAAACCTCCTCCGCAGGCGCCTCAGGGAACAAAGAGACTTGCTGTCACAAACAATGAACAATAAACCCTTGGAGTCGCAGAAAACATTTGGACTAACTCCAACATTTATCCTTTTTGTTTGGTATTAGGGGGAAGGGTCACGGCGGTTAGCGAATGTGGCCACCAAAGCAACAATGTAATAAGTGAACACCTCTCAGCTGTCGTGGACATGTCCAAGTATGAGCCCTTGTACACTTGGGACTTCCTGCATGGTTAAACAGATTCAAGAGCAGACTTGAGGATTTGTGCATGTTCTACTGAAATTACATTGGCATGTACATGTAAGCCGTTTATGCAGGGGGAATTAGCCAGAGAGGTCATAACATAAAACTCATGCTGACAAGCCAGCAGACAGCTGTTTTCGTTCTTATAAAATAAGCTGAATTTAAAAGAAACCCCCCAGCTGCCAATTGTCAAACATATATATCCAATATATCTCTGTAATCTGCCTATGGGGGCTCTTTAAAAGAACACAACCACGGACACACTTTTACAACCTGAGACAAATATGTCTTAAATGCAGAAGAATGCCATAAATCTTATTCACACCTCTAATTCTTATCTACAGGTATGTAGTGGCTCGACAAGTGTGAATGTGTGAATCTGTCTTAAAGAAGGGAAAATTGTCATGTAATTTTTCCTAGTCCTGTTGTGTATAAAATGTAATGAGTGGTAACCATATAGTAGCCCATCACATTTCTGCCAATATTTCATATTTCATGGGATAACCCTGAGGAAATGACACTTTGACACAACGTAAAGTAGCTTGTTTACCTGTGTAAATTTACCATCCACCAAAGAAGTTCAGCACACGTGCCCAGCTTCATATCAACCGGCGGTGTTTGGAAAATAGATGCACAGTATGAGTGCTGCCAGTATTGCTGTAGAGGTTGAAGGAGTCAGAGGTCAGCTTCCAGTGCTCAGACCATACACTGCATCTATTTGGTCTGCATAGCTGGGTTCAATCCCGGGCTCGGGATCTTTCTGTGTGGAGTTTGCATGTCCTTCCTCCCACCTCCAAAGACATGCACCTGGGGATAGGTTGATTGGCAACACTATATTGGTCCTAGTGTGTGAATGTGAGTGTGTATGTTGTCTGTCTGTCTGTGTTGGCCCTGCGATGAGGTGGCGACTTGTCCAGGGTGTACCCCGCCTTCTGCCCGATTGTAGCTGAGATAGGCACCAGCGCCCCCCGCAACCCCAAAAGGGAATAAGCGGTAGAAAATGGATGGATGGATGGGTTGTCATCCTAGTTAGAAGCCTATTGCAATTGTTTGCTAAAAACAAGCAGACCAAGGACAAGGATTAGTGAAACCATAACTGGTTTGGTGAGATCAAGGTGAACCTATTTGGTTCATATGGTGTCAGGCTAGGTGGCAGCAACCAGGTGAACAGTACGAAGACAAGTGCCTTGCCTACAGTATTGGGCTGCATGAAAGTTTCCGGCATTGGGAAATGAATGCCAACTGTGTACTGCGCCATACTGAACCAGAGCATGATCATCATTAAACTGGGCTGCAGGGCAGTATTCCAAAATGATAACAAACCCAAACAGACCTCCAAAACAACCAGAGCCTTGCCAAAATGGGCTCAGGGTAACAACGATGGACTGGCCAAATATGTCTCCAGAATTGAACCCTATTGAGCACCTGTGGGGCACCTTCAAACAGAAGGTAAAAGAGTGCAAAGTGTATGAAGATAAACTAACTCTGTGATGATGTAATGGAGGAGTGGAAGAGAATTCTAGAAGCAGACTATTTTTTGGTGGAAGTCTTGAACCATTTATTTTATTAAGTGGAGGCTCACTGTAGTCTATAATGTCTATAACCAGTCGGGACACCTCTCAGAGATGGGAATCATAGTATTGACCTATTGTATACAATACAATAGATCTGCAGCTATTGATTATTCTAGTAATCTATTGATTGTTTGATTTGATTAGTAGAGTAATCTGATAAAACGCAATGTGTATTTTAGGGAAAATTGTTTCTATACACAAAGACGTTTCTGCTTGCCATAACCTTCATTCTTTTTTTCTAATAAATGCAAATCATCATTAAAATTGCGCTAACATGAGAGAATCAATATATAATAAGTATATTAAAAAATATTTTAAAAATAAGCAAAAAAGTTTGAAAAAAACTGAGTGTAGACTAAAAGCAGGTTATAAATAAGAAATAAAAAAACAAACAAAACAAAAGTCTCTGATTACAAATTAGAACAACACAAGCAGTGAATTACTTTGATAACACTATTTAAGAAAAAAAAAATTATTCCAGTCTGGATTTTGTCAATTTTAAGAGTTACACTTATTTAGGGATGTAACGAAAAATGGCGATAATGATAACCACTGTAAAACTTTCGATGGTTAGTTTAATTGTTTTGGATTCAAATTATTAGAAAAACCATGATTGATAACTGTACTTTGATAAACTCTTACACAGGCACCAGCTCGCTAAAACTTTATTTTCATAGCACTTTTCATATATATAAAATGTAGCACAAACTTCATGCCGTTCATATACTGATATTACCCTTGGTGTCAACACCACCAATCAATCCACTCTCCCTATGTCTTGTGTACTGACTGTGACAATGCTGACACACCAACAATTGTTGTTATATTATCTTCTCGCTACTCTTATTAAGCTACTTGTTAATTTCCTTATAAAAGCTGCTTACATTCTGCAGCAACAAACTGCCATCTACACTTCTTAAAACTTTACTAAGCACTTATTTATTGGTGTTGTTTTAAGCTATCTTAGCAGTTAGCTTAGTTATAAGCATACCTGCTCCTGGCATCTTTGGGTGTGTAACATGTTCATGTTTAGCCTTGTGCTCTAATGACAATGTTAAGTGATGATGATACTTAAAATAATAAGATATGCAGTATATTTGCCATAATGAGGTGATTATAATCAACTTTGGAGAGCAGCTCCACACTGTATGGATAGAAATAATTAGCTGCTAGCTCATCAGCCCGGGAACTAAAATTAAATACAATATTGGCCAGACGAGATTGTTTTTTGTGATCGGCATTAAAAGACTTAAACCGGCAATGGCTGTACGCATACTTTTTCATGAAAATCGTCCGACACTGGTCGGCTCATCCCTAATTTAATCAACTAATGTTTCAGCCATACAATACAATACAAAGTTATCATGACATTTTGCTAACAATAACAATAATGTCAGGATGCAGCAATAATCAATATATTGGAAGTAACTGAAGAAGCGTAAAAGTGTTATGGCACATTAAAACATGTGTACAAAAATGTGTTTGACCATTAAAGTAATAATCTGATGCATCTAATTAAAGGCGTACTGAAACCCACTACTACACACCACACAGTCTGATAGTTTATATATCGACGATGAAATATTAACATTGCAACACATGCCAATAAGGCCTTTTTAGTTTACTAAATTGCAATTTTAAATTTCCCGGGAGTCTCGTCTTGAAAACGTTGTGTAATGATGACGTGTACGCAAGACGTCACAGGTTTTAAGGAAGTATGAGCGCTGCGCGCACACACAGCTAAAAGTAGTCTGCTTTAACGGCATAATTACACATTATTTTGGAGATCTGTGTTGCTGAATCTTTTGCAATTTGTTCAATTAATATTGGAGAAGTCAAAGTAGAAAGATGGAGATGGGAAACTTTAGCCTTTAGCCACACAAACACACAGTGATTCCTTGTTTAAAATTCCTGGAGGTGAAACTTTACTATGGATCACAGCGCGGTCAAGTGAACATGAATCACGACGGAATGTCAACCAGCAGGTTTCGGTGAGAAAATTGTGGTAAAAAGTTGCTTCTTACCGGAGAAAAGCTGAGCTTGTGCCGTCCATAGCTGCCGTCGACTCCTCCAAGACACTGCACGTCAAGACACCCGTGGAGACACACCTCTGACTATCAGGTACTGTTAAACTCACTAAAACACTAGCAACACAATAGAAAGATAAGGGATTTCCCAGAATTATCGTAGTAAATGTGTCTAAAAACATCGGAATCCGTCCCAATGCAATCGCGTTATTTTTTTTTTGTACTTTTTTTTTTTTTCTAGTCCGTCGCTATCAATATCCTCAAACACGAATCTTTTATCCTTGCTCAAATTAATGGGGAAATTGTCATTTTCTTGGTCCGAATAGCACTTTTTGCTGGAGGCTCCCATTAAAATTAATGTGAATATGTGAGGAGCCATCAACATGTGACGTCATCGTCTGCGACTTCCGGTAGAGGCAGGGCTTTTCTCTTAGCACCGAAAATTGCGAACTTTATTGTGGATGTTCTCTACTAAATCCTTTCAGGAAAAATATGGCAATATTGCGAAATGATCACGTATGACAAATAGAATGGACCTGCTATCTCCGTTTGAATAAGAAAATCTCATTTCAGTAGGCCTTTAACCTCTCCTTCAAGAGCAAGATAGAAAAAATTAAAACATTTTTTTTTTTTGCTTCATGCCGATTTTGTAAATGGAAGCGAATATCCCTTTCCCACCGACAGCAATAATATACCGTAGAATGTAGATCAGGGGTCCCCAAACTATTGCCAGAGGGCCGTTCACGGCCCGCCAGCGTCCAAAATCAGGCCCACGGGAAATCCCAAGGTAAAAAAATAAAATAATTATATTATATTATTTTTCATTTGAATTTTTTTTAAATCTGTCCTTTCTAATCCATTTTACTCTCCTAGGCGCTCAGGTAGGGGTGTAATGGTACGTGTATTTGTATTGAACCGTTTCGGTACGGGGGGTCCAGTTTGGTGCGGAGGAGTACCGAACGAGTTCCACACGAACATATGAAGTAGCCGCCTATACTAAAGTCTTAACAAGCAGCTCCGCTCCGTTCTGCCTCTGTCTCCTGCACAGCACCCAGCATTGTCCCTCCCACACAACCATCTGATTGGTTACAACAGTAGCGGTAACAAGCCAATCAGCAGTGCGTATTCAGAGCGCATCTAGTCAGCGCTTCAGCGTTGAGCAGATAGGCGTTTAGCAGGGAAGCAACGGACTCTTCCCAAATTATACTAAACACTTCCAAGTCAACTACTATCTAAACATCACTATTAACCCGTTGACTTTCTAGAAACAAACTGCAGCTCAGCTCACTTGCAGTCCTGGCTTTAGGTGAAGGCTAGTTAGCTTTTAGCGTAACGTTAGCTCATTTTGCGGTGTGTGTGTGTGTGTGTGTGTGTGTGTGTGTGTGTGTGTGTGTGTGTGTGTGTGTGTGTGTGTGTGTGTGTGTGTGTGTGTGTGTGTGTGTTACGGACAGTGTTGATTGAGGTGTGTTGAAGCAGCAAAAAAGGACGTTATGTTAAATGAAGAGTTTCTGTCTCTGATAGTGTATATAATAATGTAAGTGCATCATAAAGCCTACATGACCTCCATGGTGGTCAGGGATGAATAGTCTCTCCTATTGCTATTGTACTATTTTTCAGCTATAGTTACATTAATCATTAGTAATGTAGCAGCCTAGTTTTGAATGGCAAGGTCCCTGCTATCACATGTTGATACAAATATTACATTTACATAATAAAAAATCAACTACAGGCTTCCCCAATGCTGTAATAAATTAAGCATGATAAGTTGACTTGAAACTGTTTAATGTTGCACTTTTTATATGTAGAAGAAAAGTTGTGTCATTTTATTTCATCTAAGCAACAACTTGACGCAGTTTAATGTGGATTAACGTGGGCAGAATTATTATAGTGTTCCCAATGTTAAAAGGATCAAGCCATTGTTTACAAATCTGGTAAATAATTAACCAAAAAATGTATATTTTGTGGTTTTCTTACTGTACCGAAAATAACCGAACCGTGACCTCTAAACCGAAGTACGTACCGAACCGAAATTTTTGTGTACCGTTACACCCCTATGCTCAGGCAAATCATATTGTAAAATGCATTTTCCCATCGATAACGTGACATCATCAGCGGCAAGTGTGCGCTCTTGCAGTTAGTGCGCGAGGAATATATATATATATATATATTTATATATATACACATATATATATATATATATATACATATATATATATATATATTTATATATACACATATATATATATATATATATATATATATATATATATATATATATATATATATATATATATATATATATATATATATATATATATATATATATATATATATATATATATATATATATATATATATAGTCAAGAAAATAAGTATTTGAACACCCTGCTATTTTGCAAGTTCTCCCACTTAGAAATCATGGAGGGGTCTGAAATTTTCACGGTAGGTGCATGTCCACTGTATGAGAGATAACCTAAAAAGAAAAATCCCGAAATCACAATCTATGATTTTTTTAACAAATTCATTAATGTGATACAGCTGAAAATAAGTATTTGAACACCTGTCTATCAGCTGGAATTCTGACCCTCAAAGACCTGTTAGTCCGCCTTTAAATGTCCTCCTCCACTCCACTGTATTATCCTGAATCAGATGCACCTGTGTGAGGTCGTTAGCTTCATAAATACACCTGTCGACCCCATACAATCAGTAAGACCCAAACATTCAGCATGGCTAAGAGCCAAGAGCTGTCCAAAGACAGCAGAGACAAAATTGTACAACTCCACGAGGATGGAAAGGGCTACGGAGAAATTGCCAAGCAGCTTTGTGAAAAAAGGTCCACTGTTGGAGTAATCTTTAGAAAATGGAAGAAGCTAAACATGACGGTCAATCTCAAACGGAGTGGAGCCCCATGCAAGATTTCACCTTGTGGGGTCTCAACGATGCTAAGAAATGTGAGGAATAAGCCCAGGACTACACAGCAGGACTTGGTCAATGACCTGACAAGAGCTGGGACCACTGTTTCCATGGTCACTGTTGGTAATACACTAAGACATCATGGTTTGAAATCATGAATGGCACGGAAGATTCCCCTGCTTATCTCAGCACATGTTAAGGCCCGTCTAAAGCTTGCCAATGACCATTTGGATGATCCAGAGGAGTCATGGGAGAAAGTTTTGTGGACAGATGAGACCAAAATTTACCTTTTTGGTCATAATTCCACTGTGTGTTTGGCGGAAAAAGAATGATACGTACCATCCCTATTGTGAAGCATGGGGGTGGTAGCATCATGCTTTGGGGGTGTTTTTCTGCTCATGGGACAGGACGACTGTACTGTATTAAGGAGAGGATGACTGCAGCCATGTATTGTGAGATTTTGGCCAAAAACCTCCTTCCCTCAGTCAGATCATTGAAGATGAGTCGTGGCTGGATCTTCCAACATGACAATGACGCAAATCACACAGCCAGGAAAACCAAGAATTGGCTTCGTAAGAACCATATCAAGGTTCTGGAGTGGCCTAGCCAGTCTCCAGACCTAAATCCAATTGAAAATCTTTGGAGGGAGCTGAAAGTCTGTGTTACTCAGCGACAGCCCAGAAACCTGACTGATGTAGACAAGGTCTGTGTGGAGGAGTGGGAGAAAATCCCTCCTGCAGTCAGTGCAAACCTGGTGAAGAACTACAGGAAACGTTTGACCTCTGTAATTGCAAACAAAGGCTACTCTACCAAATATTAATGTTGGTGTTCAAATACTTATTTTCAGCTTTATCACACAAATAAATTGTTAAAAAATCATAGATTGTGATTTCTGGATTTTTTAAGTTGGCATGCACCTACCGTGAAAATTTCAAACCCCTCCATGATTTCTAAGTGGGAGAACTTGCAAAATAGTAGGGTGTTCAAATACTTATTTTCTTGACTATATATATATATATATACATATATATATATATATATATATACATATATATATATATATATATATATATGTGTGTATAGACACTGTATATTATAAAAACAGTACAACTTTTTGTATTTTCCTTTGTTTTTTTTTTTATTGTAGCAACATGGCGGTTAACGTTTTGGAGACTTGTGTATGCGTGTGCATGTTAATATATATTTTATTGTAGCAACATGGTGGTTAACCTTTGAGACTTGTGTATGCGTGTGCATGTTTATATATATATATATATATATATATATATATATATATATATATATATATATATATATACACATATATATCAACACCGGAGTCCCACATGGACGTGTGTTGAGCCCTTTCCTGTACACACTCTACACTAATGACTGCTGTAGCATCTCACTCGCCGCAACATACTTAAAATACTCAGATGACACAGCCATTCTCGCACTCCTCTCCGACAGTCAATCTATCCTGGACTATCATAACACAGTCAAACATTTCACAGAGTCATGCACAGCCAGTTATCTGGAAATCAATGTCAATAAAACAGAAGAAATATGGTTCAACCCCCCCTCACCTCAGCACCCCATCATCATAAACACACAAACAGTTAAAACATTTTACACTTTTAAATACCTGGGCGTAACCTTGGACAATAAACTCACCTTTGATCAGCACACCACGGACATTCAAAAAAGAAGTCAACAAAGACTGTCAGCCATCCGAAAACTTAAGGGACTATACGTTGCACCTCATCTCCTGTTATTACTTTACCAAAGCATTGTTCAACCCATCCTTCTGTACTGTTCCACATGTTTTTTCACCATGCTTTCTGTAATCAACCGGACCAAACTCACACGCATTACAAACATAGCAGCTAAAATCATCGGCCTACTCACACCCAACATTTCAGATTTAAACCACAAGTCCATCACTCGACTGGCAAACACAATAGTCCAGGATATCAGTCACCCACTACACAAATACATAATCCCACTACCATCAGGGCGCAGGTACAGGGCACGCCTCAGGAGAAGCCTTATCCCTGCAGCTATAAGCCGCCCTTAACAGCAAGCCCGGCCGACCCGTCTGATAAAGCCTGTAAATTTTTTGGTCATGTATGATGTCTTTTTGTTATTTTTGTTCTGTGATGTGTAATGTCTATATGTTAAAATGTACGGCAGTGAAAATGAATTTCCCCAACGGGGACCAATAAACCTAAATCTAATCTAAATACACACAGCACGGCCCCCAGCCAAATTGTTTTAACCCAATGCGGCCCCCGGGTCAAAAAGTTTGGGGACCCCTGATGTAGATACTTGATGCTAGTGCAACCTTGCTGTTCAGAATTGTATAAAGTAATTGAATAGACTGTGCTGCTCATTAAAATTATCACATAAAATGAATTTCAAGACTTGAATAGTTTGACTTCTTTAACCTCTAACAATGCATTTGTCAAAAACAACTTCGATAATTATTAATTGATGAAACACTAATATTAAAAGTCCTTTGTGGGCAACTTGTGCCTGGACAAAATACTTCTGCCATTGGACTTTAAGGACAGGATGTAGATTTATGGGGAAATCCCAAACGACAAAAAAAACTGAGAATTGAAACGGCAATATCTCCACCTTGAGGCGACAACTGAGAGCTAATAGACCATTTTGTGAAATGTCCCTCAGGTGCCATCCTGTCAGAAGTCATAATGGTGACGAAACAGCGAGTGTGGCTGCAGTGCATGTGACTTCAAGGGTGTGGAAGGTAACTTTTCATGAAGGGCCCTGCACACGTAATATCCACCTTTTGTTTCCAGTGGCGTAGCCTTTTGACATGTGGCAGGAAAGGCGCTCTACACGTACTGTATGCATGAAGAGGAAGCAAAGCCTACAGTAAAGTGCGCAGGCCCGTGCATGTGCGACTTTACAGCTCACCTTTGAAAGAGAGGCGAACCCGTGGCGCTGACTGCTGAAGGCCCCAGCCTTTGTAAACACAGAAGGCCAACAGGAAGAGTTGGGCTCCAGATGTTGTCATAGTAACAGTCATGCAGGTAGCCCACAGAGATCTAAATCTGGACCAAAAAAGAAGAAAAAAAGACTGATTATTATAGTGTGCCCCGTGAGGAATACAGAGACAGAAAAAGATACTTTCTTTCTCTCTCTGTCTTTAAAGCCTCTGATCAAAAGTGTGGCCTGCAGCTGTCCAATAAGGCAAGATGTACAGTGCAGTCCAAATATTCACACCTGCTCTGGAAAATATGACAGCCCTATCATTTATTTAAAGAGTGAATGTAGTAAGGTGTGTGTTTAGACTGTATAATTCTATGTGCATGGAGGCAATGGAAAAAGTCAGCCTTTTTCCAAGACGATAGCGGTCTTTACCTTGCATGTTGCAAAATATATTGAACTTTTTCTTGCACAAAACATCAAATAAGACCATCATCAACTATTCTCTTTGCCTCCCTGGCGGTTGTCATTCATCAGAGCAGACTGGCAGAAGTTGATGAGCGGGATCAGTGACAGTTCAAAGACACAGGTAGGCCTTGCACCAACCATTTCTGACACTTTAGGGGTGTTGAAACCAAGACCTTAACTCCAGCATTCATTATGCATCTGCACTTTGCTGGAGAGTATCCCATCTAAATTATGAATACTAAAAGCTGAGTCCATTAAATTGTCTCCCCTGTTCACTCGGCCTATAAGCCATCCCGCGGGCCTCACTCGCTCTCATGACATCCATGTGGCAAAGGCCTCCTGAGACACGGTATACAAAGCATTTACGAAAAGTTTGAAAAGGAATTAGTTTCGGTGTTCTTCTATAGTTAGGGTGTTCAAAACGCCCTAAAAATTGAAGAACACTTGTGCTTTTTGATTATTAAACACGAAAACATGCATTGGTTAGGGCTGCACATAAAATTAAAAAATATATATATTTCAATTTTACTTAAGTTGTTTGGCAACACTAAATTGACCCTAGGGTGTGAATGTGAGTGTGAATGTTGTCTGTCTATTTATGTTGGCCCTGCGATGATGTGGCGACTTGTCCAGGTTGTACCCCGCATTCCGCCCAAAAGGGGACAAGCGGTGGTAAATGGATGGATGGATGGATGGAAGTTGGACTCAAGCACCCTTTCCTGGCATGACTGCTTTCAGTTGGCTCCACTGCCTCAGTTCTCCCCGTTCATGGCCAATGCGTGCCCCTCACTCTACCTGTCCCCCAGCTATCATTCATCAACTTACAGCAGAAGCGATCGCATCATTTAACTTTACCAAGTAGTATGACCCCAGACCCCTTTGGTTGGGGCCAGACCTACTTTAGGTACTAGCGTTAGCTATTATGAAATGTATAATCTATCGTAACAATAACGTGACTGTCATGCAAATTGTTATTCACTTCTCAGAGACTTGCTTTTGTATTCGACAAACAAACGTTTTTTTTCATTTTAATATTTGTAATTGTTCATCCATTCATCCATTTACTACCGCTTATCCCCTTTTGAGTCGCAAGGGGCGCTGGTGCCTATCTCAGCTACAATCGGGCGAAGGCGGGGTACACCCTGGACAAGTCACCACGTCATCGCAGGGCCAACACAGATAGACAGACAACATTCACACTCACATTCACACACTAGGGCCAATTTAGTGTTGCCAATCAACCTATCCCCAGGTACATGTCTTTGGAAGTGGGAGAAAGTCGGAGTACCCGAAGGGAACCCACGCATTCACGGGGAGGACATGCAAACTCCACACAGAAAGATCTCGAGCCCGGGATTGAACCCCAGACTACTCAGGACCTTGGTATTGTGAGGCAGACGCACTAACCCCTCTGCCACCGTGAAGTCTATTTGTAATTGTGATAAATATAATTTTTTTGCTGAACCTGAAACACAAATGTATGTTTTTGTGCTAGTGACATACAGTAAATGTAATCTATAAAAAACATATTTTCGGTATATTAGATGGAGTCTTTAGCTGACGTCTTTCGACTGTCATCTGCAGTCTTCTTCAGAAAGGTCACCTGACCACTGTGACGTGTTGCCTATCAGTTGTTCTTATAGGCGTGGCCAATAGACCTGTCAAGTCCAGAATATAATGTTTTAAGCATTATATCATTTCCTATTATGGGTTCCATGTACGTAACACGCACATTTTAGCTTTGTGTGTTGTATGTTATTGATAGCAATAGGTAACAGTAACGATCATTGAATGTCTAGTCTATTACGAGTGTCCAAACTTTTTCCACTGAGTCGAAGACTGAGAAATCGAATTATGCACGGGATAGTTTGATATATTTTACTTGCAAAACCAGTACACTACATAGATTTTTTTAAAGAAAAAAAGAGACTGCAAGACTGCTTTGTATTATATGTGTGCGTATATTAACTTTTTCTCGTTTCCTCGTTACCTGTTAGCTTTTTTATTCCACTTTTTACGTTTTTTAAATTGATTTCTTTAAGTACCAGTATTTATATTATGTACTGAGAGACAATAAAAATTAAGCTCTGGGCCGCACTTTGGACACACCTTGTCTTTCGTAACACCATGACTGCAAATAGTTAGTTGCTTCTCTCGAACTGTCTTTGTGTTTGCGCTCATTTTCATGACGATACAGCGGTGAGTGACAACGCCAAACAAATTCCTCGCACCGACAATATATTTTTTTTTTAAATAACACCGCCCCTGACCCCAAAAGGGACAAGCGGTAGAAAATGGATGAATGGATGAATAGTTAGTTGTGTAAAATGCAGATATTTTAAAACTGTACATGTTCCGGTTAATTACCAATGGTACCCCGCCTTTCGCCCGAATGCAGCTGAGATAGGCTCCAGCACCCCCCTACCAACCCCAAGAGAGAAAAGCCGTAGAAAATGGATGGATGGATTGATGGGTAACATAAGCTTCTTTGTATATTTTTTGATTTTGAAAAAATGTAACTTTGAGCAAGCTGCGAACATACCCCCCTTAACATGTTTATATATTTAACATCATGTTTATGTTTTTATAACCAAACATTGATCCACAATCCACATTAATGTGAGTTATTATTTCTTCTGTCCAATTAATTTGCTATTGTAAACAGGTAGAGCTTTGGTGAAAAGAAATCTCCTTTCGGCAGACTGCATAATTTGTGTACTCAAATATCCGTTATGTTTAGCCTTTGGGTCTCAAACTCAATTTACTTAGGGGGCGCTGAAGGTGTAGTTCAGTTCAGTTTCAGTTTATTTTGAACATGCATAAGATACAATGTAATGCATCACATATTTCTAGTTGTTTCATTACAGCATGTCCGAAAAGGATTAGGGATAAGCAGAGTTTATTTAATCCTACCCCTTTTCATATCATAGCAATTTTATCCAATTTCCTTGTTCTCTGTTTGTAACAGAACAGTGAATAAACAAACACACAAATAATAAATAAAAATATACCATATGTAAGTAAACAAATATTAAATACTCAAATAATCATTATCTCATTTAAAAAAAAAAATGGTTCAAGATCTATCGATCCATCCATTTTCTACCGCTGGTCCCCTTCGGGGTCGCGGGGGGAATGTTGTCTGTCTATCTGTGTTGGCCCTGCGATGAGGTTCAAGATGTTCATCATAATTGTTCTTTTTTTGTACTTGGTGAACAATTGTAATTTCAACAGTAGCTTAAAGTGAATCATATTGGTGCTTTGTTTGATTTCACATACGGATATTCTTAAGGTCATAAATGATGTACGTACATACAAATGTTTTAAATTCCATTGGGTTATATTTCTCCTCGTTTTTTGAGAGGAATTGTTGTACATTATTGAGTAAATAAATAAATGATAAATGTGTTGTACTTGTATAGCGCTTTTCTACCTTCAAGGTACTCAAAGCACTTTGACACTACTTCCACATTTACCCATTTACACACACATTCACACACTGATGGAGGGAGCTGCCATGCAAGGCGCTAACCAGCACCCATCAGGAGCAAGGGTGAAGTGTCTTGCTCAGGACACAACGAGGTTGGTACTAGGTGGGAATTGAACCAGGGACCCTCGAGTTGCGCACGGCCACTCTGCCACTGCGCCACGCTGTCCCTGACAGTGTTACAAAACAGGTAGCAGGTTATAGTTTGTTTTGTGCATAATTTTAGCTGTTTGCAAATCGTTGAATGTCAGTATTTTTGATTCAATAAATAAAGGGTTTGTATGTTGTCTTTATCCAACATTATGTATTATTCTAACTTGTCTTTTTTGTAACACTGTCAGTGAACGAAGCGCACATTTGTAGTTGTTTCCCCATATATCTACACAATTACTCAGATATGGTAACACTACCAAGCACTAGAGAATATGCGGTGATTTTTGGTCCAGAACATATTTTGTTTTGTTCATTATTGGCGTATTTCTTCCTACTTCATATTGTATATTTTTTACATGAGATTTCCAGTTCTTTTAATCATCTGTTATTACACCCAAAATGTGTTTCCTTTACTCTTTCAATATATTTTCCATCTATTTGTATTTGTGTATAACTTTCCCTTCTGCTGTTACCAAATAGCATTATTTTAGTTTTACTGAGATTGAAAGATAGTCTGTTTTTGACAGACCATCTCTTTATTTTGTTAATTTCTTCTGTGCAGTTGTATCATTTGCAAAAAAGTCCTTTGTAACTTTACAAATCTCGTTTATATATAGATTGAACACTTTTGGTCCTAGTATGGATCCCTGAGGTACGCCACAAAATATTTTCAGCTCTGTAGATGTGTGTTAGCACAGCTTCACGTATTTCTTTCTGTTCGTTAAGTAGCTTCTTACCCAGTTCAAGATCAACCCTCTGATTTCATACCTTTCTAATTTGATTAAGATATTATGATTGATTGTGTCAAATGCTTTTGTTAAGTCCATAAACAAAGTAGCAGCAAATGTTTTGCTACCTACTGCATAGGTTATCTCTTCCGTTTTTTCGATTAATGCCATTGATGTTGAAATGTTCGCTCTGTATTCGTATTGGTTTTCTGTGAGTGTTTCATTTTTATTTATGAATTTATTCAATCAGTTAAACAATTTTTCAATCATTTTAGAAAATTGTGGAAGTGGAGAAACAGGTCTGTACTTTGTAAACTGATCTGTCTCCAGGCTTACAAATTGGCACGACTTTTGCTATTTTCATTTTATTTGGGAATTTGCCTGTTTGAAATGAAAGGTTGCTGATATATGTTAAAGGTTCTGAAATCTTTTCAATAACATTTTCTACCGTTTGCACATCCATTCCGTTACAATCAGTTAAGGTCTGGGATTCATATTTTTTCACAATATTGATTATTTCCTCTCGTCATACCTTCTACGAACATCGAATTGGGATTTCTGCCTATGGTATCATTCAAGTCCTCAACTGACTTGGGATTTGGAATCTTTTCCTACATATTTGGTCCAAGGTAGGATCTAGGTGAAGTTGGGCCGCACAAAGTATTCACTTCAAAATCACGTTTAACCACATGACTAAATGTGTTAAATATTTCTACCAAAAGCTACAGTGAACCTGAGCTATAGTAGGCCTTAAATCATTAGAAACGTAAAAACTGAGTGCAAACATTTTAGATTTTAACACGGTTACGTTCCCCAGGAGTTGGTCACAGACAATTCTTCTTGCTTACAGAAAGTTGCTCTTTATGTTGGTCAAAGTGTGTTTGTAATGCTGTAGTTTTTGTGTGTACTTTTAATGTAGTTAAAGTTATTTTCTAGTTGGATTCAAGATTGCCATAATATATTTAACTATTATCCACCCAGGGGGCACGGACCACAATTGCACTGAAGTATTAAGTTACATAGAGGGCTACAAAATATGGGCCCGTGGGCCCTAAATTTGAGAGTACTTAATTAGTGTCTTCCATATTGACTTGCTTGCTTCTGTAGCCTATAACTACCAAATCAACTGCTCATTTGTGCATGCGCAACGCTAACACTACTTGGGCAAACTGCCCAAAATGTGTTGCCAAAGACATTTCAGGAAGTTTGAGTCATTGTGCGATACATACAGTTTGGGTTAATTGCTTTAAAAAAAAATCTGATTAATAATGATAATGGCTTAATCCACAATAATGTACTCATTTTGACAGCCCTAATACATTACTGTGATTTATTCAAAAAGCTTAAGCACATGGTCCCAAATAAGCAACTACCATACATGTATTACTCAACATTCTTATAGTGTAAATACCAGGGATATTCAACTAAATTGTTCTAGGGACCAAATTTCCAAAAAGCTAAGGACCGTCCCCGCAGGACTGGACTTCCCTTTTTTATATTATTTCTTATTCCAGAATCACTATTGTCTCTAGTAGACATTTGTTTTTGGTCAAACTATTGTGTCAATTGTTGATTTCTGAAAAAATAGCCCCTTTAATGCAAAATTCATGCCTTTAAGAGGTTAAAATGTCAATGCAAGGATCTGCCTCTTTGTTTTAAATGGTCCAAGTCAATCTCTACATCAGGAGCACTTTTATGCTTGTATTATATTTAATTTGCTGAAAGAATGTGAAAGTCTCTCTCAAGTTTTAAACTTAACTCCCTGTGCCGCGAGATAAATAGCACTGTTACTAGGGGCGTAGCGATTGTTTGTAGCAACAATTCAATTCGATTCAGAATTTGTGATTGCCGATAGGATTCAGAGACTACATATATTTTGGGGGGTTGATACAATCTGAAACGATTCAGTGAGTAGAAATAAATTTAGTAACTTTTAAGCAAAAAAATCAACCAGTATGACTGTAAAATAAATACTGGATACTGGACACTGCATATCAAGTTTCCTCTATTCCTGTTATTTATTGTAAGGGAATTGGGTTGGAATTAATCATTATACAAACAAGCAAGTAAACAACAAGTAATGGCCAATGCATTCACATCGTACTTGAATAAAGTGCAACCAACACTTTAGGTTGAATCAACAAGAGGAAACCTTTTCTGCTCACATTTTCAACATATAAGCAATTTTCAATAAAACTATATTAACCAACATTTTAAAAGTAGATTTACCTGCTGGATAAAGTTCCCTGACTCGGCCACACAGTATCTGTTCTCCGCCCTGGTATCACCGATGAAGGACAGTGTCCCACAAGCGCAATAGCATGTATGTCCCCTCATTCCTGTTGATGGTGTTGGCTCCTTGCTTCCTAATTTCCATAGCCTCTTTGATCCATCTCTTGTATTTATTTTTTTCGGATTAAATGATTTTTTCCTTGGCTGCAGTTGTCGCTTCATGATGTTATGTTCCAGAAGTTAGTGCGTCCGTTGTGTCAGTCGCGTCCTTTGTGGTTTAAGTTGTGTCACGGCTTTAAATCATTGTCTTGTGTTGTTTGTCTTTGTTGTGGCTTTTGCAAATGTGCTGTACAAAAGTTTTTGTGTTGAAATTATTGGTAAAGTCTTTTTGCATTTGCATTTGTTATGACCTTTCTTGACCCCCGTAGCTACCTGACATTTTTGTTTTGATGACACCTCGGGCAGGCAGACCTAACGTTTAACGTCCTTATCATTGAAAGTGCGAAACTTTTTTTTAAGTGTGCCGTATTTATTCCGATATTTTTCCTTTTCTATTGTCAATAAAATTGATAGATCCCCTTTTAAAACGATCTCGGGTCGATACCTATCTTCCAGAAGGCCAACATGCCGAGCACAGATGGATGTAGTTGAAGCTAAAGAATAAATATCAATACATTGAATAATCGAAGGGCTTCACGGTGGCAGAGGGATCTTTCTGTGTGGAGTTTGCATATTCTCCCCGTGAATGCGTGGGTTCCCTACGGGTACTCCGGCTTCCTCCCACTTCCAAAGACATGCACCTGGGGATAGGTTGATTGGCAACACTAAATTGGCCCTAGTGTGTGAATGTGAGTGTGAATGTTGTCTGTCTATCTGTGTTGGCCCTGCGATGAGGTGGCGACTTGTCCAGGGTGTACCCCGCCTTCTGCCCGATTGTAGCTGAGATAGGCGCCAGCGCCCCCCGCGACCCCAAAAAGGGATTAAGCGGTAGAAAATGGATGGAAGGGATGAATAATCGAATAATACCACCCTACTAAATGCATATTTTGTGTGTGTGGGGTGGATTGTACTAGCTGTATTTGGGTGATATCTTGCAACATTTTACACAGCCAAGAAAAAACAAGCTGCAAACAAAGCTTTTGTGTTGAAATTATTGATATTGTCTTTTGGCTTTTGCATTTGTTAGGACCTTTCTTGACCGCCGTAGCAACCTGCCATTATTGTTTTGATGACGCCACAGGCAGGCAGACCTAACTTTTAACATCCTTATCATTGAAAGTGCTAAACTTTTTTAAAACTTTTTCTATCGATTTTATCGATAATAGAAAAGAGAAAATATTGGAATAAAATGGGCAGACTTTTTTTTTTTTTTTTTTTTTTTAAAAGTCTGCCCATTTTATTCCAATATTTTCTCTTTTCTATTATCGATAAAATCGATAGAACCCCTTTTAAAACGATCATGGGTCGATACCTATCTTCCAGAAGGCCAACTTGCCGAGCACAGATGGATGTAGTTGAAGCTAAGGAATATAAATCAATATATTAACCAATTATAAGCCTGCTCAGTGGTCTTGTGGTTAGAGTGTCCACCCTGAGATCGGTAGGTCGTGAGTTAAAATCCCGTCCGAGTCATACCAAAGACTATGAAACTGGGACCCATTACCTCCCTGCTTGGCGCTCAGCATCAAGGATTGGAATGGGGGTTAAATCACATAAATTGATTCTTGAGCGCAGCCGCCGCTTCTTCTCACTGCTCCCCTCACCTCCCAGGGGGGGGAACAAGGGGAGGGGTCAAATGCAGAGAGTAATTTCACCACACCTAGTGTGTGTGTGACTATCAGTGGTACTTTAGATAGATAGATGGATGGATGGATGGATGGATGGATGGATGGATGGATGGATAGTACTTTATTCCTTCAGGAAAATTATAATTCCAGCAGCTGTGTACAAAGATTAGATCAATTTAAAAAGTAAAAAGTAAATAATGTTAATTATTCAATATTAATAGGTTAATATTGGATAATCGAATAAACGTTATAACCATACTAAATGCCTATTGTGTGTGTGTGGGGAGGGGTGGAGGGGGGGGGGGGTTGTACTCGCTGTATTTGGGTGATATTTAGCCACGTTTTAAACAGCCAAGAAAAAACAAGAAGTAGGCCAAATACTGCATGACCTCTGGGCTGGACTTTATCCATTCCTGATCTGAAGGAATTGGAATAATTACCAGGAAAAATGGGCATTAGCTAGTTTCTAACACTTTACCCTCAAAAGTAGGGCTCACAATTTGGAAAATGTTTTAAGGATGTGTCTTAACTTGTAAAAAATGTACTAAATGTCATATCTATCCATAGAAAAGCTTTATTGTCACACACAAAAATTCCCCCAATCAAAAAATATTTGTCACTTTAAAATAATCCTCACTTCAAAGAGCCAACAGGAAATACTACAAAAAATACATCTAAAAAATAAAATGTGAGCAATCTCTTTATTTGTGACACATTTTAAGTCTATATTGGCTTCCTTGAAGGGGAACATTCCACAATTAAAATCTGTAACGACGACGAACGTGTGTAGTAAAGGGCATATATCTCCATGTTGACCCCAAAACCAGGTGGTCGATGGATTTTTCCCTGCTTTCAACAGCTTGGTGTTAACTACAGGACAGATTTGGGCGTCTCTCGTATAAATAAACTGAGGTTTTCGAGTCGAATCAAATAATTAGAGGACTAGCTTGGAGCGCACATGTGAGCTAAGTGCATGGTCTTACATACCTGCTGTGAACTCAACATCCACAAATAGGAACCGAGCCTGGAAGCTCGTTTCTCCACACTAAGTAACAAAACGAAAAAAGTTCGAACAAAAAAAACCCTACCTTGGATTCAGACTCTTTTGACGAAAAGTTGTGGGGAGTCAAAGCCAGGCAAAGCAAAATTATCCTTTTTTTCAGCGTTTTTGAAGGAAAATTCCACGTTCAGGAGAAGAAAAGAGCACAGTTTAGTCAAACGAAATCCTTCAAAGTTTTGGCATCTACGGATGGGATATCACTCCGCCGGAGGAAATAGAGCGACCAGGTGCAGGTGTTGCAAGTGTGCGTCCTGCTGCCTTCTCCCTTCTGCTCTGCCTTCCCTCTCCTGCTAGGAGGACCCAACCTCCTGCTACACCATATGGGTCGGATTAACCCTGTCATTGCTGCACTTTCACACGCCAATGCCCATGCTTGCTGCAAAAAAAAAAATGTCATTTAAACACTTCTCCAGATTTGAAAAGTTAATAATTTAGTGATGCTGTGTTTTTTTTTACTTGCATGCACCACTGGTCTTTGTGCTTCGGTCCCCTCTTGGTCACCATTACTTTTGCAGGGCGACAACGACAAAAAAAAAAAAAAAGAAATTCCACAGTAGTTGACTACAGCGTGCATGACAACCGTGACAATAGAAGCAAGAAAGGGTGGGTGGGGTACTTAGGATTAGAAGGATGTGAAGAGCATCCATCCTTGTAAATAATCAAATGAAATAAAGAGTCCTCACGCTTTGAAATAAAATTAAAAAAAAAAGTGAAACAGTGTGAAACAGAATAAACACATGACGTAGTGAAGTGTGTCACAGTGTGTAGAACAGGGATATATAACTATCACCAGAACGCTAATGACCAGGGGTGCCGGATTTCTCCCTTCATTATCATTCTTATTATGTATATTCCGGAGAAACGGCGTCCTCTCGAGCAGTGTTTCTCAACAGGTGGCCCATTTTAGGGGCGCCAAACATACACTATATTGCCAAAAGTACTTGGCCACGTGCCTTGACTCACATATGAACGTGAAGTGCCATCCCATTACTAACCCATAGGGTTCAATATGATGTCGGTCCACCTTTTGCAGCTATTGCACCTTCAACTTTTCAGGGAAGGCTGTCCACAAGGTTGTGGAGTGTGTAAATAGGAATTTTCCACCATTCTTCCAAAAGTGCATTGGTGAGGTCACGCACTAATGTCCGTCGAGAAAGCCTGGCTCTCAGTCTCCATTCTAATTCATCCCAAAAGTGTTCTATCGGGTTCAGGCCAGGACTCTGTGCAGGCCAGTCAAGTTCATCCACACCAGATTCTGTCATCCATGTCTTTGCATGTCCATGCTTTGTGCACTGGTGCACGGTCATGTTAGAAGAGGAAGGGGCCCGCTCCAAACTGTTCCCACAAGGTTGGGAGCAACAATTTTTTGGTATCCTGGAGCATTCAAAGATAATTTCACTGGAACTAAGGGGCCAAGCCCAACTCCTGGAAAAAAAACACCCACCATAACTCCTCCTCCACCAAATTTCCCACTCAGCACAATGAAGTCCGAAATGTACAGTTCTCCTGGCAATCTTCAAACCCAGACTCGTCCATCAGATTGCCACATGGAAAAGTGTTATTTATCACCCCTGCTCTAGAGTCCAGTGGCAACATGCTTACACCACTGCATCCAACGCTTTGCATTGGACTTGGTGATGTATGGCTTAGATCAGGGGTAGGAAACCTATGGCTCTAGAGCCAGATGTAGCTTTTTTGATGACTGCATCTGGCTCTCAGATAAATCTTAGCTGACATTGCGATAAGTAATTAATAATTCCGCTGGTAATCACAGTATTAAAATAACGTTCAAATTATAAAACATTGTCATGCATTTTAATCCAACCATCCATTTTCTACCGCACCTATCCAAGAAGTCGCATTAACGGTAAGAAGTATTATATTTATTATTGGTTAGCTTTAGAATAACAATGTTATTAAAAAGAATAAGATACTTATTATATTGTTGTTATAAAATGTTGATCTTAAAAATGCACGCATTTAGTTGTATTCAGTGTTAAAAAATATTATATGCCTCTCACGGAAATACATTTTGAAATATTTGGCTTTCATGGCTCTCTCAGCCAAAAATGTTCCCGACCCCTGGCTTAGATGCAGTTGCTCGGCCATGTAAACCCATTCCCAAAGCTCTCTTCATACTGTACGTGGGCTAATTGGAAGGTCACATGAAGTGTGGAGCTCTGTAGCAACTGACTGTGCAGAAAGTCGGCAACATCTTTGCACTATGCGCTTCAGCATCTGCTGATCCCTCTCTGTCAGTTTATGTGGCCTACCACTTTGTGGCTGAGTTGCTGTTGCTCCCAAACTCCTCTATTTTCTTATAATAAAGCCGACAGTTGACTTTGGAATATTTAGGAGCAAGGAAATTTCACGACTGGATTTGTTGCACAGGTGGCATCCTATGACAGTTCCACGCTGGAAATCACTGAGCTCCTGAGAGCGGCCCATTCTTTCAATAATGTTTGTAGAAACAGTCTCCATGCCTAAGTACATGATTTTATACACCTGTGGCGATTAGGACACCTGATTCTGATCATATGGATGGATGGCCAAATACTTTTGGCAATATAGTGTATCTCTTTCTCAGCTGGGGTCTGCAACGGTACTCAGTTGTAATACATTTTTCCACCGCTTAAGGCAGCAATGACCATTTTAAACAAACATAAGAAGTCTGATGTTAAAGTCACTGAAAAGTTTCTTGAGCGCAAAAAATATGACTACAGTGATGAAGCTGTATTTTCACTTACACATTAATCTTATTAACAGCTTAGTTTAGAAACATTCAGTATTATTGTCTATTTATTTTAGCACAACCTCATTGCATGTAAATGTATTGTTTGTCAGTTATTTTAGACCTTTCTCATGCAAAATATTTGGTTAGTATTTATTTTTCTAATCAGCCTGACCAAAGCCTAAGGTTTATAAATATTCATTGTCATTAACACATGCTTTCATATCATTTGGCAATGTTGTAAACTGTAAGTAGGATAAAAATAATTACTGACTACAATTAAAATCAAGACTGAGGTTAATAATTCAGTGTTAATATTTGAGTGAGCCCTGGGCCCCTCTGTAGTGGAAAAGTTGGGCCCCGAGGTTAAAAAAAATTAGGAAACAATGCTCCACAGTAGACATTTGGTTTTTGTCTCAATATTTTTGTCAGAGTTACAGGAGTGCTCTGTTATTTTTAAGGACCCTCTACAAAAAAGGTAGTCAAAGATCATCTCTAAGACAGCACTCCAGTGTTTTTAAGAATCTGCTGCAAAAAGGTTTTTGAACTAAACTCACCGACCACTAAATGAATAACCCAAGTAATGGAAAAGAGAAGACCTTTTTGCATACATATCAATCAATCCATCAATGTTTACTTATTTAGCCCTAAATCACCAGTGTCTCAAAGGGCTGCACAAGCCACAACAACTTCCTTGGCTCAGATCCCACATCAGGTCATGGAAAAACTCAACCCAATGGGACAATGACAAACCTTGGAGAGGACCGCAGATGTGGCAGATAAACTAGTCTAAAAGAGGGGTGTATTTAAAGGCTAGAGTATACAAATGAGTTTTAAGTTGGGACTTAAATACTTCTACTGAGGGAGCATCTTTAACTGTTACCGGGAGGGCATTCCAGAGTACTGGAGCCCGAATAGAAAACGCTCTATAGCCCGCAGACTTTTTTTGGGCTCTGGGAATCACTAATAAGCCGGAGTTCTTTGAACGCAGATTTCTTCCCGGACATATGGTACAATACAATCAGCAAGATAGGATTGAGCTAGACTGTGTAGTAGTTTATACGTAAGTAGTAAAACCTTAGAGTCACATCTTAAGTGCACAGGAAGCCAGTGCAGGTGAGCCAGTATAGGCGTAATATGATCAAACTTTCTTGTTCTTGTCAAAAGTCTAGCAGCCGCATTTTGTACCAACTGTATTCTTTTAATGCTAGTCATTGAGAAGACCTGAAAATAATATGTTACAGTAATGAAGACGAGACGTAACAAACGCATGTATAATGATCTCAGCGTTGCTAGTGGACAGTATAGAGCAAATTTTAGCGATATTACGGAGATGAAAGAAGGCCGTTTTAGTAACGCTATTAATGTGTGACTCAAACGAGAGAGTTGGATCGAAGATAATACCCAAATTCTTTACCCAGTCGCCTTGTGGAATTGTTTGGTTGTCAAAAGTTATGGTGGTATTGTTAAATGGGTGTTGGTGTCTAGCAGGACCGATAATCAGCATTTCCGTTTTCTTAGCATTGAGTTTCAAAAAGTTAGCGGACATCCATTGTTTAATTTCATTTAGACACACCACCAGCTGACTACAATCCGGCATGTTGGTGAGCTTTAGGGGCATGTAGAGTTGGGTGTCATCAGCATAACAGTGAAAGCTAACACCGTATTTGCGTATGATGTCACCTAGCGGCAGCATGTACATGCTGAAGAGTGCAGGGCCAAGGACCGAACCCTGGGGAACTCCACATGTTACTTTAACAAAGTCCGAGATCACATTGTTATGGGAGACGCACTGCATCCTGTCAGTAAGATAAGAGTTAAACCAAGACAGGGCTAAGTCTGACATACCAATAAGTGTTTTGATAGTCTCTAATAAAGTATTATGATCGACGGTATAGAAAGCAGCGCGAACATCAAGAAGCAGCAACATGAATGACGCATCAGCATCCATCATTAGCAATAGATCATTAGTTCATTGGATAATTTTTGCGAGGGCTGTCTCCGTACAGTGATTTGCCCTGAAACCGGATTGAAAGGGTTTACGGAGATTGTTAGGCGCTAAGTGTTCATTTAGCTGCTGTACAACAATTTTTTTCAAGGATTTTCGAAATAAATGGAAGGTCGGACGATAGTTTACCATGAGGTCAGGATCGAGGTTAGGTCTTTTAAGAAGAGGATGAATAACCGCTTTTTTGAATGTGTGTACTGTATTGTACATGGTAATTGGGATCTGTTATATATCGTATATATTATAAACAAATATATTATGATAAATAATATATCAGTATATATCATATATTGTATATATAATATGTAATTATTACAAATATGCTATACTTTGTATTGCTACTATGGTACATTTTAAGTCTACTTCATACCTCCATTTTCCTTTCCATCCTTACCCTTTCCCTCCTTTAAAACTGAGTTACTATGTGGAACAATTTCCCTTGTCTAACTCTAAGAAACCTTAAGTGAAGTGAATCATATTCATATAGCGCTTTTCTCTGGTGACTCAAAGCGCTTTACATAGTGAAACCCAATATCTAAGTTACATTTAAACCAGTGTGGGTGGCACTAGGAGCATGTGGGTAAAGCGTCTTGCCCAAGGACACAACGGCATTGACTAGGATGGCAGAAGCGGGGATTAAACCTGGAACCCTCAAGTTGCTGGCACGGCCGCTCTACTAACCAAGCTATATCGCCTTCTCCCTTCTGCTCTGCCTTCCCTCTCCTGCTAGTAGGACACTACAAGTTAGTTAAACAAAGGACTACTAACTGAATCTAATCTTAACAAGCTTTAGCAACACCTTAATTACAAGAATCACATAAAAAAAAATGAATACAATGTAATTCTAAAAAGGAGAGGACTTAAAGTTGTGCCTTGAGGAACGCCTCAGTTATGTAAATCACAACTTTGGACTGCAGTGTTCTATGTTTGCTGGCAAGATTTCAATTTGGGGCGGTATGGCGTAGTGGGTAGAGCGGCCGTGCCAGAAACCTGAGAGTTGCAGGTTCGCTTCCCACCTATGGACATCAAAGTCGCTGCCGTTGTGTCCTTGGGCAGGACACTTCACCCTTTGCCCCCGGTGCCGCTCACACCGGTGAATGAATGATGAATGAATGATTGGTGGTGGTCGGAGGGGCCGTAGGCGCAAACTGGCAGCCACGCTTCCGTCAGTCTACCCCAGGGCAGCTGTGGCTACTGATGTAGCTTACCACCACCAGGTGTGAATGAATGATGGGTTCCCACTTCTCTGTGAGCGCTTTGAGTATCTAACAATAGAAAAGCGCGATATAAATCTAATCCATTATTATTATTATCATTATTATTATTATTATTATAAATATCAGTGCAAGGGTCTGCCAATGTGCTTACAGTGGTCTAAGTAATTAGGAATTTTCTGCAAAAAACGTTTGTCTCCAAAGTTTTGAACTGGACCCAGGGGCCGGTGCGGTGTCATGCATGCAGAAGGTCAAAGAATCCTTATGGCAAACCTTTGACTTGATCTTTTTAGATACACATCCTTGATGGATCCAAGCTTTGTCACATGTTGGGTATATGAGCCATGCAAAGTTACGTGGCAGTCAAGATGACTCCATGGGGTCCTTTCTTGCCAGCGCTGCTCCTTTTCCAGCTGAGGAAATGAGTCACGGATGTGTGCTGACTTCAGGTTTCCTTTCAACTCTGGCCACTTCTGAACAGACCATGCAGCTCCTAATGCTTCTGCATGGGTTTGAATGTTAAATGTTTGCACAGGTTGAGAGTAACCCAGCAGACCCTG
The DNA here is from genome assembly GCF_033978795.1 of Nerophis ophidion. Taxonomy (NCBI): domain Eukaryota; kingdom Metazoa; phylum Chordata; class Actinopteri; order Syngnathiformes; family Syngnathidae; genus Nerophis; species Nerophis ophidion. The sequence continues at coordinate 36,461,087 of NC_084616.1, read as the reverse complement.
ATATGATGGATGGATTTTGGCGTCTTCTCATTTCTCCCTGTAGGCTGACTGAGTGATCCTGCCCCATCAAATCCATCAATCACCAGGAGCAGGAGCGTCGTCCCCTTAAGGGTGAAAAAAAAACAAAAAGTATTTGACCTCCTGACAGTCAATTTTATATTGACAAATTGCAAGCGGCCTGCACATGCCCGATGCGACAAGAGGCAACAAGTTCACAGATGCAGCCTGTGACCCCCAAGAGGAAATCACAGGGTCGAGAAAATATTCGGGACTATTTTCTATCACAACACCGACCTTCCTTTGCCTCTAATTATTATCTGACATGTGTGAGAAAACATCCAAATAAAAGAACAGATGCCTGGCCAAGTCCCTGAACATGCCAGCTATTACAGAAGTTGGGCAACGTCTTTAACATAAGGATGAGAGGCAGGTATATGTGACACACATTCCAGGCCTTATGCCTCACGTTGCGTACGAGCGTTGAGGTGATGGTAAAAACAGTATATTTACCATGCATGACGCAGCTTTTCACTTGCCACGTGTCCGCCACCATCTGCCTTCTCGACAAGACTTGGAAGTCTGCGTCTCAATAAAAATGCATGCAGGAGAATCCACAGCTGTTGAAGAAGAGCTCCCTCCAAGTAATGAAGGGTTAGGGAAGCCAGGCTTACTGTACTTGAGAAGGATGATATTGAGCAGTGGTTCTCAAATGGGGGTACGTGTACCCCTGGGGGTACTTGAAAGTATGCCAAAGGGTACGCGAAGTTTTTTTTTTTAATATTCTAAAAATAGCAACAATTTAAAAATCCTTTATAAATATATTTATTATGTAAGTTCATAAACTGTGAAAAGAATGCAACAATGCAATATTCAGTGTTGACAGCTAGATATTTGTGGACATGTTCCATAAATACTGATGTTAAAGATTTCTTATTTTGTGAAGAAATGTTTAGAATTAAGTTCATGAATCCAGATGGATCTCTATTACAATCCACAAAGAGGGCACTTTAAGTTGATGATTACTGTTTTGTGTAGAAATCTTTATTTATAATTGAATCACTTCTTTATTTTTTAACAAGTTTTTAGTTAATTTTATATCTTTTTTCCCAAATAGTTCAAGAAAGACCACTACAAATGAGCAATATTTTTGCACTGTTATACAATTTAATAAATCAGAAACTGATGACATAGTGCTGTCTCTTACTTCTGTATGTCTTTTTTTCAACCAAAAATGCTTTGCTGTGATTAGGGGGTACTTGAAAAAAAATGTTCACAGGGGGTACATCCCTGAAAAATGGTTGAGAACCACTGATATAGAGCAGTGTTTTTCAACCAACCAATCAATCATTCAATGTTTATTTATATAGCCCTAAATCACAAGTGTCTCAAAGGGCTACACAAGCCACAACGACATCCTTGGCTCAGATCCCACATCAGGGCATGGAAAAACTCAACCCAATGGGACAATGACAAACCTTGGAGAGGACTGCAGATGTGGGGACCCCCCCCCCTAGGGCAACCGGTGCAATGGACGTCGAATGGATCTAGCATAATATTGTGAGAGTCCAGTTCATAATGGGGCCAGCAGGAGACCATCCCGAGCGGAGACAGAGAACCACTGTGAGATCTGCGAGGTCTGGTGTGCAGTGGGAGATTATGCAGTTTCACCTATTTGGGTTAAAATTATTTTTTGCCAACCAGTAATTATAATCCGCCAAATAATGTGACGTTGTTGAGTGTCGATGCTGTCTAGAGCTTATTCTCTTCCATATCAGTAGGTGGCAGCCGCTGGTAGCTAATTGCTTTGTAGATATCGGGAACAGGTCCTGTGAGACGTTGAGGAATTGTCGTGTTCACAATATGCAGACGACGACAGGTAAAAAGGTATCTAACGCTTAAACCAAAAAATAAACAAAAGGTGAGTGCCCCTAAGAAAAGGCATTAAAAGCCTACTGAAATGAGATTTTATTATTTAAACGGGGATAGCAGGTCCATTCTATGTGTCATACTTGATCATTTTGCGATATTGCCATGTTTTTGCTGAAAGGATTTAGTAGAGAACATCGACGATAAAGTTTGCAACTTTTGGTCGCTAATAGAAAAGCGTTGCCTTTACCGGAAGTAGCAAACGATGTGCACGTTACGTCAGGAATTGCAGGGCTCCGCACATTCACATTGTTTATAATGGGAGCCACCAGCAGTAAGAGCAATTCGGACCGAGAAAGCGACAATTTCCCCATTAATTTGAGCGAGGATGAAAGATTCGTGAATTAGGATATTGATAGTGAAGGACTAGAAGAAAAAAAAGTGAGGGCTCCGGGCGGCGGCAGTGTCAGCGTTTCAGATGTAATTAGACACATTTACTAGGATAATTCTGGAAGATCCCTTATCTGTTTATTGTTTTAATAGTGTTTTAGTGAGATTTTAAAAATTGTAAAGACATACCTCGAGGTCGGATGGCTGCGGTGAACACGCAGTGTCTCAGAGAGAAGCCGAGGAGCCAAGCTCACAGCTTCCTTTTTTGACAGCTGCTGCAGGACGACGAATAATCCCCTGATGTCTCCGGTAAGATATATATCACAATTTCCCCATTCAAAAACATGCTGGTTGACGTAGAGAAAACATGTTCGCTTGACCACTCTGTGTTAAAGCTTCACAACAAACAAAGAAACAAACACCGGCTGTGTCTCAGTGCTAAAGACAGCTGCAATCCACCGCTTTCCACCAACAGCATTGTTGTTTATAGTCTCCATTATTAAATGAACAAATTGCAAAAGATTCAGCAACACAGATGTCCAAAATACTGTGTAATTATGCGGTTAAAGCAGACAACTTTTAGCTGCGAGTTGTGCAGCGCTAATATTTCATATAATTCCGTGACGTTTTCAACAAGAAACTCGCGGGAAATTTAAAATTGCAATTTAGTACACTAAAAAGGCCCTATTGGCATGTGTTGCAATGTTAATATTTCATCATTGATGTATAAACTATCAGACTGCGTGGTCGGTAGTAGGGGGTTTCAGTAGGCCTTTAAAGCTCAGGGGTGGCTATGTAGAATGAAACTAAAACTAAACTGGCTACAAAGTAAACAAAAACAGAATGCTGGATGATAGGAAAGACTTGCAGCATGTGGAGCAGAGATGGTGTCCACAAAGTACATCCGTACATGACATGACAATCAACAATGTCCCCACAAAGAAGATAGCAACAACTTAAATATTCTTGATTGCTAAAATAAAGTAGGTGCGGGGAAAAGCGCTCAAAGGAAGACAGAAACTGCAACAGGAAAATATCAACAAAACAGGAAAAGCCACCAAAATAGGAGCGCAAGACAAGAATTAAAACACCTCACACAGGAAAACACCAAAAAACTTAAAATAAGTCAGGGCTTGATGTGACAGGTTGTGACAGTACACCTACTTTGAGACAAGATGCATTCATATCCAACAATTGCGACAACTTTTTATTGTCTACTGAGTGTGATTTTTTAAATGATTTCTGCTGGTGGTGTGCCTCCAGATTTTTTCAATGAAAAAAACGTGCCTTGTCTCAAAAAAAGAGAGAGAAAAGTTCATCTGTTGGCACAAAAGGTGACGTGTGCCAGTTTGAAAGGGGGTACGGTAATTTACGCTGTTTTTGAACTCAGCGCTGGTGATCTGACGGGATAAAATGTTTCTAACCTTGGTGCTTGTGATCTGATGGAATAAAATGGACCACTAAGGGGGGGGGAGGGGAGGGGGGGGGGGGGGAATAAGGAGTGAGAGCGCCTGTGGCTCTTGCTGCAAATAAGTGTGATGACATGCATGAATGCAGTGTGTGCAAGGCAGAACACACATTTGTGTTGGTGCTTTAGTCCAAAGGAACATCTTGCCTGCTATGTTTCAAAACACTAAATTAGTCTGATTTCTCAAATAGTTTGTGTTTTTGTATTTCCACACCTTGTCGCGATCAAAAGTTTACATACACTTGTAAAGAACATAATATCATGGCTGTCTTGAGTTTCCAAAAATTTCTACAACTCTTATTTTTATGTGATAGAGTGATTGGAGCACATACTTGTTTGTCACAAAAACATTCATGAAGTTTGGTTCTTTTATGAATTTATTATGGCTCTACTGAAAATGTGACCAAATCTGCTGGGTCAAAAGTATAACATACAGGAATGTTAATATTTGATTACATGTCTCCTGGCCTGCGACCCCCAAAAGGGGCAAGTTTCACTGCAATAAGGCGCTTTTGGTAGTCATCCATTTTCTACCGCGTATTCCCTTTGGGGTCTCAGGGGGCGCTCGTGCCTATCTCAGCTACAAATGGGCGGAAGGCGGGGTACACCCTGGACAAGTCGCCACCTCATCGCAGCCACCCACAAGCTTCTGGTTGAATTTTTGACCACTCCTCTTGACAAAATTGGTGCAGTTCAGCTAAATGTGTTGGTTTTCTGACATGGACTTGTTTCTTCAGCATTGTCCACACGTTTAGTCAGGACATTGGGAAGGCCCTTCTGAAACCTTAATTCTAACCTGATTTAGCCACTCCTTTATCACTTTTGACGTCTGTTTGGGGTGATTGTCCTGTTGGAACACCCAACTGCGCCCAAGACCCAACCTCTGGCCTGATGATTTTAGGTTGTCCTGAAGAATTTGTAGGTAATCCTCCTTTTTCATTGTCCTGTTTAGTCTCTGGAAAGCACCAGATCCATTGGCAGCAAAACAGGCCCAGAGCATAATATTACCACCACCATGCTTGACGGTAGGTGAGGTGTTCCTGGGATTAAAGGCCTTTTCTCTTCCAAACATATTGCTAGGTATTGTGGCCAAAAAGCTAAATTTTTGTTTCATCTGACCACAGAACTTTCCTCCGGAAGGTCTCATCTTTGTCCATGTGATGTCAGATGAAATAAAAAATTGTGCTGTTAAATAAGAGTTGTAGAAATTATTGGAAAAGCCATCAATCTGTCAATCCTTTCCGTGTCTGGGCCAGGTAAGGTTCCCCGTGTTGAGTCAAATTAAGCCGCGGGCTCCACTCCTGGTGGGGCCCTTCTGTCAATTTCTTAAAGTTTCAGCTTTGCAACCATACTCCCCCCGGAACCCAAAGCCTTTGGTTTCCCGGACGCTGCCCGGCAGGTTATGGGTGTAACGCTGCCGGATCGCTAGCTGGCATCGTTTAGTCGGAACTACGACGGTATCTGATCGTCTTCGAACTTCCGACTTTCTTTCCTGATTAACGAAAACATTCTTGGCAAATGCTTTCGCTGTCGTTCGCCTTGCGTCCAATAATTTCACCTCTAGCGGCAATATACAAATGCCCGCAGCAGTCCCTCTTAATTATGACTCCAGTTCATGGACAGCAAAACCCACAAAACAGAACCGGAGAACTTGTAATCGTGACTTTAGGTGTGAAGTCCAAGTGTCCAAGCACAATCTCAAATGTGACTATTGGTCATACGCAGTGTGCCTCCCTGTACACTGGGAGGCTCTTATTTTCATTTAGCGCGTTTAATGTATTTATTTTCAAGTTGATCTATATGACATCACACTAGACGAGGGGGGTCAAACTCATTTTAGATCGGGAGCCACATGGAGAAAAATCTAATCCCAAGTGGGCTTGAACCTATCTCAGCTGCATTCGGGCGGAAGGCGGGGTACATCAAAATCCAATTACAGTATATTATTTATGTAATTTGATAATTTTCCTTGACTGATTTATTAATTTTTATTTATTTATTAAAATAAATAAACAATATTTATTTATATTGTTTATTTTGTACATATGTAGCATCATCTACAAAGATACAAATAATTGCTAATGCGACATTCAGTGGACACATTCAGAACAGTTGCTGCTTTCATTAAAACATTTCAGGTACATTTTTATATTTGGCAAAGTCATCCCGTGGGCCGGATAAAACCTGTTCGCGGCCCTGATCCGGCCCTCGAGCCGTACGTTTGACACCCCTGCAGTAGACGTATGTGGCTTCTAACAAGTTAAGAGCTATGTTGTGATGTCCGCTGTAATATTGACACCAGATTAGAAATATTACGTCTCCAATGGCTATGCTGATGTTAAATAGCAAACAGCATCAAGAAATAATCTCGGCCTGCGCTACGAAAATGACGCTACTACCAAGAATGTATCAGAGCGGATGCAGGTTCGAAGTAAAGTAAGGTCAACGGCAGAGAGTTTATTTTGAAGGAATTTTTGGACCGAGAATCATGAAAACAAAACTCTTTTGTCAAGAGGATTATTTGTGATATGCACATTTTCAGAATGGGCTTTTTCTATTTTGGGCCGAAGTAAAACAAAGAAAACAATCGTAAGTTGTCATAGTTGTATTTCTAAGTTATTATGCCATGATTTTTTACCTGTCCAGCCCATGTGAAAACAGATTTTCTTCCAAGCGGCCCCTGAGTTAAAATGAATTTCACACCCCTGATCTAAATAGTGGCAAACTAAATAACAGGAAAAAAGTGAGTGCTATGGTCATTGTGTCTTGCCTATAGTCAATCAAGGTGGTGGTGGCAGGGGTGAAACACCAAGAGGCCTCCAAAAACATGACTCCTGAAAGGTTCCCTCATCCCACCATAAACCAAACTTTGCCACACACACACATTTGATAAGTGTACATGCTATAAAAACAAACTATAGTATGGATTTGGTTGAATCCAGCTTTTTAAAACACATCTAAAATTTAGAATTAAGTTTTTGACTTTTCAAAGATGGGTTAACATATCTAGTTAAACCCCTGAAATTTTTTACAAAAAAAACTGCTAACAAATTCAAAATAAAGTGACCAGTAGATGGTTTTGAATCATCATATAACCTGTCACCGTTTCCTTAAATATTACAGTATAAATATGTCAAGTCTTCCTTAACATCAATAGTTTAAAAACCTCTAAAAGCCTCAGTGGCCACATGCGTGGACAGCACCTTTTAGCTCTTATTTCCAAAATTGTGTACACTACTGAATTGGGGTCTTATGCCAAAATATGGACACTTATACTGCTATCTGGTGGTGTCAGAAGAGTATAACATACAATGGAATTTGAAAAAAATTGTAAAAATAAAACTTTGCATGTCACTTACACATGAAGTAGACGTTTGTGTATGTATGGACTAAGTACATCAAAAGATGATTTTTATGTTTTATTATAATTAGGGTCCAGTAAGGCCAAATAGCAAAGAAGAAAAAAAACATGTAAACAAACAGCTTGGGCCTTAAGAGGTTATATAATTATTAAAGTGCATATTAGCCGACTGATGTAGGATTATACAAATCATAAAAATAAATTTGTATTATTATGACTATATTATTATTGGTACATCTACGAAGGGCTAGCAAAGCTGTCTTTAAAAGACAATTTTTTTTTTAGCTTTAATAGAGGGTCTTTGAACGCACCACCAGTTCCAGTTGGGACAGATCAATCGTCCTGTCCCCTTAGCAGAAAAACAGCCCCAAAGCATGATGCTTCCACCCCTATGCTTCACAGTAGGTATGGTGTTCTTGGGATGCAACTCAGTATTCTTCTTCCTCCAAACACGACGAGTTGAGTTTTTACCAAAAAGTTCTATTTTGGTTTCATCTGACCACATGACATTTTCCCAATCCTCTGCTGTATCATCAATGTATCTATTTTGGTATAAACTCAACTCGTCGTGTTTGGAGGAAGAAGAATACTGAGTTGCATCCCAAGAACACCATACCTACTGTGAAGCATGGGGGTGGAAACATCATGCTTTGGGGCTGTTTTTCTGCTAAGGGGACAGGACGATTGATCCGTGTTAATGAAAGAATGAATGGGGCCATGTATCGTGAGATTTTAAGCCAAAACCTCCTTCCATCAATGAGAGCTTTGATTGGTTGACTAAATACTTATTTTCCACCATAATTTACAAAGAAATTCTTTAAAATTCCTACAATGTCAAATTCTGGATTTGTTTTTTCACATTCTGTCTCTCATTACCTATGAGAAAAATTATAAACCTCTGTCATCATTTTAAGTGGGAGAACTTGCACAATCGTTGGCTGACTAAATACGTTTTTGCCCCACTGTATGTAAAAGTGAAATTTACACATAATAGAATAGAAAGTACTTTATTGATCCCTGGGGGAAATTCAGCACCACGGTTCGCTCACAATAGACAATATATATATATATATATATATATATATATAACTGTATAACACTATAAATGGTGTCCATTATTATATTATTGCCTTTCTTCTACCACTTCATCTGTGTTCCAAAATGTTGATGCTGTGTATGAATGCCTAAAGGTGAGATTTGATGACGCCTACCATCCGCTATGAGTGAAGTTTTCCAAGCTGGCTTTGCCGGAACAAAGCATTTAGCATTTTTGATAAAGGTGTGTAAGTAGACGTTATTTGTTTAATTCAAGCAACCTTAATATTGAACTATCAAGGCTATACTTATTTCATATTCACATATTTAAGTTCCAGAAAAAAATAAATAAAACTCTACTACATCCCCACTTAAGTACCCGCTTTGATGCACCTGGGTGGTCGTGTCAGGTTCTGGAACTGCATAAGTGCTGCAGTTCATTGGGGAGAAACAAAAATTTTAATTTCCTCACAATTTGGACATGTTCACTAAGGTGCACTTGTGTTGACGGAGTATTTAGACAATAATCGCAATGCATGTATTTCTATACAGGACTGTAAATCTATACTAATTGATGTAACTAATAGCATTCATATTGTAAACAAAGGATTGTAGGTCGTAGCAAGGGACACAAGCGCTCAAAAAGCAGAGAAAAAGAACTATTCTGTTTTGCGTCCTCTTTTACTGATGTATTAATACTAGAATTGTAGCTTGAGTTGAGTAGAATTGTGTAGACACTTTATTTATCTTAAAGCAAAATTAATTTACCAGCAACTTTACAGGGTGAGGACAGAGTCATGCAAGGCTTAAAACAAAAGAATATAAAATATTAAAACTGTCATAATAGGCTTAAAAAAAAACTCATTGCAGGCAGACATTAAAGATAAGGAAACAAACACTGTATTTGTCTCTTTACACGTTCTACAACGAAACAAACACTGTATTTCTCTTTTTACACATTATACAACGTTCCTTTAAAAAACAAAAAAAATACAGTACTGACAAAGTTTGTCTCTTTTTAGGGATCAGAAGTTTATACATGCAAACCCACAGGCGGTGCCGAACAACTTTTCTCCAAGCGTGTCAGAGCTTTTGTTCTTGTGACTCACATACAACAGTTTGTCAATATAAGGCAAATTAGTCAATTGTAAGAAAATAGTAATCATGATCACTTATATCCCAGTTAACAGGGCTTTTTACAAAAAAAAACTTAAATTTTTTTTGTCTTTGTCACCTTATATTCAAGTCAATATTGTTACTTTTTTTCATCTACAAAACACATATATAAGCTTTCGTGAGAATTCCAGAGCGGCAAGTGGCGCTGCAGCCAATTAGGAACCGGAAGAAAGTGATAGCTGGAAAAGGCAAAAGGAGGAAAAAGGGACTTATTCAATTGATAATGAATAAACTAAAATGTTAAGTTAAAAATATTGGCTAAGCAAGGAGATTACAGTGCATACTCCACACTGAAATGTTGAAATTATAAAAAGTACATTAAATGTAAAAAAATTAAATAAAAAACAACAACCAAAAAACGTGTATGGGTGGATAGCAGAAATTCATTGTTGGAAAGTGTAAAGGTAATTCATGCTATACAATCTGTTTCTACACTTGAGTGTGTGTGTGTGTGTGTGTGTGTGTGTGTGTGTGTGTGTGTGTGCAGTGTGATTGGTTGGGGGGTGGGGGGGGGGCATTCATCTGTCTGGTGTGATCGTCTGTAACTGGGCCCAGGCACAAGCATGCACTCTGCGATCTCCCAGATAAGAGTCATCCATCTGCTGTGTGTATGTGACAAGACCCAGACAACCCCTCTTATCACTGCACTCGTCCACTTCCCCTCCCTCCATAACACTTCCCCCTTCATATGCCGCTCTCGTCAACCCGCTTGCCCACCCTCCGATGGATTTCTTTATCTCGATTAGATGAAAAGTGTACCATCAGAAGTAATTATGTGCTTCAAATTTGTAATGCGAGTGCTTCTGTGGAAGAAGAGATCAACATAGAGCATTCACAAGTGTGTGATAAGGCACACACACACACACAGGTAATTGGTATTCTGGGGCTTTTCTATCATCTTACCCACTCTAGAGGCGCCTCAGAGAGCAGTTCTCCTGTGGCCCACCTTCCAGAAGAACACCACCTCACCATCATCTATCACACAGATGAGCGTGTGTGTTATCTTTCCATTTTTTTCCAGACATGACCGAATCAGTCTGCATAGCAGGAAAGCATGAAAGCGCCATGACAAGCTGATTTGTGTACAGTAGCAAAACCCGGGGGAGTGGCGTTTGACCGCAAAGCACGTCTGTACAAACTTTGTAACAATCAATATGGAAGGACCCAAACCGGTTATTCATTTAGAACCATGAAACATGTGGCGGCCGGTGGTGGGCTGAATGAACGTCACCAAAGTGGAAGCAAAATGCTGTGTTGCACATGGGATCATTTCGCTTGGTGTAATGTGTTTGCAACATTAGTATTAATAGTATGTGCCCATCCTCAGCCGCATACACTGAGTGCTACTGGGCCTTCAGCAGGACAGGTTTTTGCTCGTGGAATATTTATAGCTGTGCATTAAAAGAGGAATCAAAGGTTTAAGTGTACCGTTGCAACACTGCTGCCGTTCCTTTGTCTGGGCCTGTCCAAAAATGCCTTGCTGGAAGCTATTTACAGTGCTACTTTGAAAACGGGAGTGGTATCACATGCTGCCACTGCACCAACAATGAAATCCATTAAAGCACAACTGTCACTGTTGCTTTTGTTAGATCCCACTTCAAGAGGGGCAAACAAACAGTTTGAAAGGTGACTTAAATGTCAAGAAGTCTTCTTAAAAGAGTTCATTGTAAGAAGTAATGATTTAAAGCGTTGGTAAACGTTACTGTTTACTGTTATATAATTATTATTTTCTTAAATAAAGCTTACATACATTAAAGGGTGATTATCTGACACAGAATGACAGTATATCAACATAATTAAAGGTACATGCCCGGAACATTTTGCAAACCAAAAAATACAACAAGACCATAAACTATTTTTTTTAAATGTCTCAATTTTTTACAATTCCTAATTATATTTAATAAACATATGTTCAGCGACACAAGGAAAAAAATCTGGCGCTCACTCACGACTGTTTTGTAAGTGCACATATACACAAAAGCAATCCGAATGAAGCAACTAACAATTTGCAGTCTTGTTAGCTCCTATATCACGGTAGCTATATGTTTAATGATAGCAAACATTAGTAGTTGGGCTGTCAAATATATGTTAACTCATATGACTAATCACAAAAATGTTTGCATTAATCAAGTATATAGACTGATCATGCTATTTATTTTGACCGTACATGCTCCTTTACCTTAACCAAGATGGTTATCTGCAAGGCTGAAGGATGTGAGACTGGGGTGGTCAAAGTGACGCCCGCGGGCCAAAACCGGCCTGCAAGTCGTTTCGTTTAGCCCACCAAAGGGTGGCTTCCAAAAATGTTATACATACTCATACTCTTTTAAACTCACACAATCATTGATGGCATGTCTGCAAGACTAAAAATGTTTATCTATCAAAAGTGATGATCTCAACTCCCTTAAATCATGGTGGTATTGGATTAAACTACTCACTTCTATTGTGCGGCAAATGTACGCTTAAAATCGCTGCGTTTGGCCCACTGGCATGTTTTTACTTTGGCACTTTGAGGCAAAAAGTTTGGCCACCTCTTGTGGTCAGGTCAATTCATACTTCAGTGCAAAGATGAGTGATGAGACTTGGACTGTTGTGCTCACTGGCAAATTTCACTTCAAAATGCACTAAATGGACTTCAGATAAATCTGTTCTCAAATTTTTAACTAATACATTACGTGCACTCAGGTAAAACCTTTTTTTTTTTTTTTAAACAATTATTTTTGACATTCTGACAAAATTGCATTTGTGCCTGAATATTTAGCTCTTAAGTTAAATTAAATAATGCAAGTGGGTAATAACCTGTGATTGATCATGATTAATCTGATTAAATGATTTATCATTTGATAGCACAAGTTAGTTGCTAAACAGTAGGGCTGCGAATCTTTGGGTGTCCCACGATTCGATTCAATATCGATTCTTGGGGTCACGATTCAATTCAAAATCGATTTTTTTTTTTCAATTCAACACGATTCTCGATTCAAAAATGATTTTCCCCCTATTTAAAAGGATTCTCTATTCATTCAATACATAGGATTTCAGCAGGATCTACCCCAGTCTGCTGACATGCAAGCATAGTAGTAGATTTAAAAAAAATGCTTTTATAATTGTAAAGGACAATGTTTTATGAACTGATTGCAATAATGTAAATTTGTTTTAACTATTAAACGAACCAAAAATATGACTTATTTTATCTTTGTTAAATTATTGGACACAGTGTGTTGTCAAGCTTATGAGATGCGATGCAAGTGTAAGCCACTGTGAAACTATTGTTCTTTCTTTTTATTTTTATAAATGTCTAATGATAATGTCAATGAGGGATTTTCAATCACTGCTATGCTGAAATTATAACTAATATTGATACTGTTGTTGATAATATTCATTTTTGTTTCACTAATTTTGGTTTGTTCTGTGTCGTGTTTGTGTCTTCTCTCAATTGCTCGGTTTATTGCAGTTTTGAGAGTTGCTGGGTCAGGTTAGGTTTTGGAATTGAATTGCATTGTTATGGTACTGCTGTGTATTGTTTTGTTGGGTTGACTAAAAAAAAATAAAAAATCGATTTTTTAAAAATGATAATCGATTTTGAATCGCACAACGTGAGAATCGCGATTCAAATTCAAACCAATTTTTTCCCACACCCCTACTAAACAGACACGAACATCAGAATTTAGCTGCCAACAAAATGTGTGTGCATTACGTGTGGCACAGTTTTCATGAACAAAGTTGGAAGAAGAGCCGAATATAGTGTAATGTTTCACAGGGAAACACTTTCCAAAGTTAGTGCCCTCAAGACAGCAGACTAAAGGTTGTTAACAGTCACTTTTCTACAGATAATAAACTAAACCACACTGCCATCTTGTGGCTGTGTGCAGGACCATTCCACATACAAGTAGAGCTGCTTCTGCAGAAATGACTTTTCTCGAACGCTAGCGCAAGCATAAAGAAAAGGCCAACAGCAAAGTGAAACAATTTACTACTTTATTAAGTCTCAGTCAAACGGTGGACATTTCACCCATAACAAATGAAAGTAACCAACACAATGGGTTACAATGTTCTATCGAAGCACACAAGGTACAGCGCAAGGAAAAAAGTAGGCAATACCTAAACTAGCTTTTATGTTGTGCAACCGAATGTCTGTTTTAATAATGCTAATGAATTGATTTCTCTATATTATCTTGTGAGCGTACTGTTCCTGTCTGTTTGCATGTAGTCTTGGTCCTATATTTGCAGTTGTACATACAAACTCAAGTATACTTACTACTATTAGTGTACACACATGTTGTCATCCAAAAACAACTGCAAGCATCCTGCTGGACATAGTTTAAATTAAAATGTGGGGCAACTTATGAAACAGGCGTTTTCTGAGAAAGGGCTCCACAATTACAGGAGTTGGACATAAACACTTATACATAATTACACTAATGTGTACTTCTCAACTGTAAACTGAGGGCAAAGTGGACAAAGCATTAAAGGCCTACTGAAACCCACTACTACCGACCACGCAGTCTGATAGTTTATATATCAATGATGAAATCTTAACATTGCAACACATGCCAATACGGCCGGTTTAGTTTAATAAATTGCAATTTTAAATTTTGCGCGGAAGTATCATGCTAAAACGTCACGGTATGATGACGCGTGCGCGTGACGTCACGCGTTGTAGAGGACATTTTGTTCCAGCACCATTCACAGCTATAAGTCGTCTCTTTTCATCGCATAATTCCACAGTATTATGGAGATCTGTGTTGCTGAATCGTTTGCAATTTGTTCAATGAATAATGGAGACGTCAAAGAAGAAAGCTGTAGGTGGAATGCGGTGTATTGCGGCCGCCTTTAGCAACACAAACACAGCCGGTGTTTCATTGTTTACATTCCCGAAAGATGACGGTGAAGCTTTACTATGGAAAAGAGCGGTCAAGCAAACACGGTTGGATTGGACCACACACACAAAGTACAGTGTATTATACAGCGATCATTTCGAAAGATCGTGTTTTGAAGAGGATCCTTTGCGAAGGGCAGAGATGGGCATCGCCACCACCCGTCGATAGGGTTGGGTATCGAGTATCGTTTGGAACCGGGACTAACTTTCCGAATCTTCCAGAATCGTTCAAAAGTTTAAATTTCGATTCCTAGTTTCGATACCCAGTCCGCCGACTGGAAAAAAATAATAAGTCCACCGACCCGGAAGAAGAAGCCGCTGAACACCAACGAAGAAGCGCCCACCGCCGGAAGCGTTAGCATAGCCGAGCCTATGTAGCCGAGCGAGTCAGTCAAGCATGGATAGCGGGCGTCGACGGTCGAAAGTGTCGCTTTATTTTACAAAAAAAAAAAATGAAATATCGGCGAAATGGAACACGTGCGACAGGACTGTTTCGTGCTTAGGAGGGTGCACGTTGAACATGATGAAGCACCTCCGAGTTCATGGAGTACTAATAAATGCGTGTCCCGTCTTCGACAGGAGACACTATCTGTCCAGAACGCTCACGCATCCTGCCTGACAAGGCGGATATGGTCATTTTCCTAAACAAGAACTGTCTCTTATTTTATACTGTACCTGCTGCTCATCTGGACTGGGTTTTGCAAGTTGTTTCTTATTGTTTGTTTGCTTTTCTGCACCAGGTTACCCCATCAGTGGGAGCACGGTAACATGTTTAAATACACTCGTTTGAATGTGTTTTCATGAGGTTTTCAAAAATAAAGTTCTCTTGATGAAAGTGTACCCCTGTGAAAATGTATTCATAATTTATAATATATATATTCAAGTTCATAGTTTTGATATTTATATTCTAGTAGAAAACAGTCCTGTGAGAAATTTATAGTAAAGTTCATAAAAAGTTAAAATAATTAAAATTGATGGAGAATGTCAGACTATTTCATTCAGAAAGACTGTAGGTTAGCTAGCTCATTTAAAATATCCTAAACTTTTCCTTGACCCTGCCTTTTTTTTTTTTTAAAAGAAAGAATCGGAATCGAGAATCGTCAGGAATCGGAATCGAAACAAAGAATCGGAATCGTTCGAATTCAAACGATATCCAACCCTACCCGTCGACTGGTGCTGAAGAAAGGTGCGGGGCCGACCTTCAGGTTGTACAGGTACGACCATATAATCTCACTAAAACACTAAGCAGATAAGGGATTTTCCAGAATTATCCTAGTAAATTTGTCTAATAACATCTGAATCGCTCCCACTGTATAGTCTTTTTTTTTTCTAGTCCTTCACTCTCACTTTCCTCATTCACGAATCTTTCATCCTCGCTCAAATTAATGAGGAAATCATCGCTTTCTCGATCCGAGTCGCTCTCGCTGCTGGTGGCCATGATTGTAAACAATGTTCAGATGTGACGAGCTCAACAACCCCTGACGTCACGCGCATATTGTCTGCTACTTCCGGTACATGCAAGGCTATTTTATCAACAGCAAAAGTTTCGAACTTTATTGTCTGTGTTTTCTACTAAATCCTCTCAGCAAAAATATGGCAATATCGCAAAATGATAAAGTATGACACATAGAATGGACCTGCTATCCCCGTTTAAATAAGAACATCTCTTTTCAGTAAGCCTTTAATGGGTAGGGACATCAATACATTACACACCTCTTGATGCTCACATGCCCTGAGGTGTAAAAAGAAACAATTTCTTAATAACATCGCTTAAAAAAAAAAATGGTTGCACATCATGTGGCGCAGATTTAAGCAAACATCTATTAAAAATAAACATTCTACCTAGAGCAGGATGGGGGGAAATAGGATGCATTATCACACAGTGTTTACAGAGGTGACTTGTTAAGATGTGGAAAGCCAGGGGAAACAAAAGAAGCTTATTGAAACCACAATGTTCTTATTGATACAGTAGAGTACACATTTGCTTAGTCACATCCCCGAATTGTGTAAAAGACTGTATTGTAGGCCCATCCCTGAGAACACATTTTGGTTCAGTTCTAAGTGCTCCTGAAATGTGGTCATATCTGAACATAGTTGAATGGAATTGTTCTTTTTCCAAAAACAGCCAACGATAAAAATGACTGCTTCCAATATTGGTGAGATTCTTATCAATTGTTTTGCCAAAGGTAGGCTGACACACAATGTCCATTAAAAAAGAATCTGCAGTCCTTGTGTATATTGTTTTACAATATACTATATAAAACCATAGGATCCTGTTGCCTGGGCTTAATTTTTTTTTAGTTAACCCTGATTTTGAAAATCCTATGAACCATATTTTGTTACATTTAAAAAAATATACTATTTTGTGCATAATGTAACTGACATCAGGAAAATGCGCGGCGGGCATACCCGGTATCCATCCTAACTTTCTGGTTTCATGTCCATTGATGACTGGTCCTCTCAGGCCCCCTCAGTTTCATGGTCACTGTCATCAGAAGCTGCAACACAAACATCAAACTTGTAGTATTTTCCATTATGACACCATTCATACAACAAGTTATTTTGTATGTTCACAGTATAAACAAACTAAGATTCCTTACCATCTATCACAATTTCCCCACCTCTTTCCTCTTCCTCCTCATCGTCGTCGCTCTCCCCTAAAGAGAAAACATTTGTTTAGTTTTTTGTGTAAAGTTAGACATTTACTTGTCTCAACCCCATGGGCTTGAGGACCAAAGCTGACACATAATACATTAAGAAGTTTTGATTTCAAATAACACCATATAACGTAAAGAGTTATATTTTTCAGACTATAAAGTGCACCAGGTTATAGGCAGCACTGTCGATGAACGGGTTTATTTTCATACACAAGGCACACCACATTATAAGGTGCTATAAAGGGGCCATATTATGATTTTTTTTTTTTACATTTGAAACACTTCCTTGTGGTCTACATACCATGTATTTAGGTGGTTATTTGGTCAACGTTTTGCAGAGATTATATTTTACGGATCATTTTCAAGATGCTTTCTGACCGTCTCTTTAGGATGCGCCATTTGGTGGGTGGTCCTTTTTACATGGCTTCATTTCGACTACGTCTTCTCCCTGTTATCTTTTTTGTAGTTGCTAGCGCTTCCATATGGAGTCTGACAGATTAAGTTCGAACTATACGATAATTTGCATTACAAATAGCAACAGCGGAGGATGAATGCACCACAACAAGGGAACAGAGAAAAAGAATGACCTTATTGACTGTGAGTCGGACGACAATGGCGGACACAGGCAAATTTTCAGGACTTTATGCAGATCCCAAAGGTAGCAATAGGTAAAAATAGTTGGGTTGGCAGAACAGGTCGAAACAAAACGCCAGATAATATGTCTCCTAATATTTGCCATTTTGGGGTCCTTTTACACACGTACTTGCTCGAGTCATTTATTGAACAGGTGTCAACCTGCAGTCCAACCGTATCTCTTTTGTGTGACTGCCATTTACTTGACACACTTATTATCTAACCATGTACCAAATAAAATTGGTTTGAGGTCGGTTAGCACAACTAGAAATACATGCATACACAAGGCGCACCGGGTTATAAGGCGCATTGTCGATTTTTGAGAAAATAAAAGGATTTTAAGTGCGCCTTATAGCACAGAAATAAAGGGTGCCTACCAGTGACGTGCGGTGAACTAAACACCAGGTGAGGCATACATACTTTTTTTCTTCTTTTTTTTAACTTAAATTCATATGTGCAGCTCTAGTCATTGTTGATTTAGGTTGCACATTAGAATTACAGGGGAAAAAAGGGAGTTATTCGCTTTCATAAAAATGTTATCGTAAAATTATGATATGATAAATGGGTCCAAAAACGATTTGGATAAAGTTGTTATTAAATACTTTTTGGTCCCATTTGCTTTTAACTAAATAAATAAAGTAATGAGAGTGTACGTATATTACCTTTCTGTATTTGTATCTGAAGCAGCAATAGGTATCCTCCATGAAAACATACTTTTGTATGATCGCATTCATTTTGTCTTTAAGTCCAGTTTAGAGAAGTATTTCATCTTGGATACAGTATATAATCCTCCATATTGGCAGAAACATTCATTTAATTCAATTTCATTTCAAGAAATTATACAATATTTTTGCATCTGACAAAAAACACCCACAAATGCTGGCTTACTCTAATTAAAATGCCATTTTTGTTATAAAGACAGTTAAAAAACAGAAAAGAAAATAATGCTGGCTTCCTCTGGAGGGACCTGTGTCTGCTAGCTTGAGCGCCCCCACTTCTCCCAGTGTGGCGTGTCAGAGTACTGCTGAGGCATTGAACTGCAAGTTGACAATATATCGCCCCCTACCTTGAGGCAGAGGTACTTGCTGCCTCAAGACCTGCCTTTTCCACATGGCAACAAGCATGCACCCCCTTGCACACACATGCCAAATATACACTGTGTGTAGTCCTGGAGGCACCGCCTGTGTCTGCCTCACTTTTTGTCTACTGCGTTGTTTTGATCAGGAAACATGGAATTTCCCTGATTTTGACCATGAAAATGATCAAAATATACAGGAACCACACCAAAATCACATAGAAAGCATAAACCAAAAGAGAAATATTAAAACTTATTATATTTTATTCATTCGTTTTGGAACATCTAATGGTTAAGCCACCTGGTGGCAGGTGAGGCACTGCCTCACTTGCCTCCCCTGACAGCACGTCACTGGTGCCTACCTGCACTTGGTGCCTCATCCTCTTTTTCCTCATCTTCCTCTTCCTCTTCCTCTCTTTGGCCTGGCTCCTTCTCACTCGTTTCCTCACCGGGATCGTCGTCTGAATCAGATATTACCACACAGTCGTCACCATTGCTGCCGTCAGCTGCTCTGGCATCGACTCCCGTATCACTGAAGAAACACATGCACTAGTCAGGTCGATAAGCTAGAAATGCATGATTGTAGGTTATAGACCACAATACATTCAAGCAGATATCTTTTTAATTTACACTGCAGGTCCAAATCCCTAAACACAAACAAAACATTAGGGATATTTTGATTTCAGAATGAACTTAAAATCCACTATAAAGTTTGAACTTAAACAATTTACAGGACTTGTTTTTCTTAATTTTACATTCCTCTCTGTATGTCTTTTGCAACTTGCTGATGACATTAATCTCATTGCCCACTTACCCCGAGGAGCATTTTGTTGGAATCCTAGCAATAGTGAGGTACTGC
This sequence comes from Nerophis ophidion, assembly GCF_033978795.1. NCBI lineage: Eukaryota > Metazoa > Chordata > Actinopteri > Syngnathiformes > Syngnathidae > Nerophis > Nerophis ophidion. Next base: position 36,441,691 of record NC_084616.1, on the reverse strand, counting down.
TGTTCAATTGTTAGTTGGGGTGTCAAAAAAATGGATTTTCGAATTAATCACGATTTGTATTTGTCATGATTCTTGATCAATTAAAAAAAAAATCAAAAATTAATTTTTGAAGAAAAACCAACAACTTTTTTTTATACTGTCCTTTTAAATTAGAAGTGTGGGATACTTTTCTTGTTACCTTATTTGTATTTGGTGTTTAAGAAGGATGGTATTAAACAAAACCAGTTTTCTTTTATATAATATAGAAATCTATCAGAGCTGTTAATCTATTTTATGGAGGAATGCAGTTAATCATAACACTTGCACCCAATGTTATTAAAAAACTTTTGATTTTGAATCAAAAATCGATTCTGAATTAAATAGTTACCCACAAGAATCTAATCGAATTGTGTGGTGCGCAAAGACTCACAGCCCTAAATTATAGGTGTCATCTCATAATGTCAAAATGTGAAGAGCATGATGAGGACTGCTTAAATATCAATTCTAAATCAATTAGGACATTAATTGGTTGATTCATGGATCAAACACCTTTTCAGTTCCTTGTTAGAGAACAGCAAGTTGTCTTAAAGGCAGTGAAACATTGAAAAGTTGGGCATTTGCGTTCAAAACTTTGCAGAAGGTCCAGAAATAAGTTCACCTTTAAACTTTACAGTGTATTTTAGTTTCACCGGAATATCCCTTTGCACTTTTTGGGAGTAGTGTATATCCTTGTTTCAAGAATGTTTCAGGTGACCCTTATCGGATATCAGAGTTTTAAATCGTGCAATAATAAATACGAATAGAAATCTGGTTAGTTAGCCTGTACCGACTCTTCACATCATAAGTGTAAATACAATCTCAGCAATACATCGATGGCAGCCATCAGCAATTATATTATTTTCTTTGTGGCCTCTATCTATACATCTAATGTGCCAAATTGATTGTTATCCACATTCGGAAGAGGCCTGCTCCGATATAAAAAAAATTCTCTCTCTAACAGGACCGATGAGGGGCATTTTGACGCGTATCTGCATTAGCCTTTTTGGAAAGCTGATGACGGATATAATAGCAATTTAAAACTGGGATATACTGGCTCTGACGCAGCCACTACTTTGTCTCCAGCATTGTCCCCAGCATTGTCCCATTCAAAGCACCATCTGATTGGTTATACCCACAGCCAGCACAGTTAACAGTCAATCATCAGTAACAGCTGTGCGTGCAGTGCTACTCAGCGCTCACACATGGCGCAAAGGGAAAAAAATTGTGTAGAGAAGTCTCTTAAAAAATAGGTTAGTCTTTTCCATGTGTTAATTTTTTTGTGGGAGGACACCATGAATTAAATTTCGACCTGCCAAAAATGCAGACTTTGCTTACTCAGTTCGTCCACAACTCCGCTTCACAGCACATCTTATCGTTTGCCAGAGAAAACATGGCAGAAGGGATCTGTGTTTTCCACAAGAGCTTAGATCCGCCTCCACAAGTCCAGTGAGTGTGCATACAGCCGCCTTGCAAGGTACAGGTTTTCCCGTAGGTTGCCAAGCTACATGTGGCAGTGGGGGTGTGGTTAGGGGCATGGTCACACTGCCGTAATCGTACAATTTGCATATTCTATCTATGATGATATGATATTCTTTATAAATTCTCAAAAATGTATATTTTAAAAACAAATCTGTGGTATTAGCATTAACATATATTTTTATATTATATCATTTTGCTTGATTTTCAATTAATGCTGCTTTTTTTACAATGTACTTAGTGGAAAATTAAGTGTCTAGAGACTTTTTGTGATTTTCTTTATTAAAAACGACTAGCAACACATTTTTCTGGTTTTATTATAGACTGTACTCGTGTTTGAAGACTCTTCTACTTCGGGCCCCAAAAAAAAGCAAGCTGCAGTAAGCATGACGACACACTTGCTTTACGCTGCTGCTCCAGTTGAACTTTCTCTGCTTGAAAGCCGCTACCATCCCCTAATATTTGCACATTTTGTAGATCACTGGCTGTGGGTTTATCTTGGATATATTGAAGTATGTCCACATCTAATCGCAGACATGCTGCCTATGCTCCAGACAATTGTGTGTCTTGTTTACGTCATCACAGCATCAGGTTTCGGCAGTGCCGTTTTCGGCGATTAAAGTTTTTTCCGGTGGTCAAATTTTCGGCGCATTGCCAGTCAATATTGCAAAAATAGGCTATTCTCTTTTCATACTGTAATGTTCTTTGTTTGCGTGGTTGTGATTTGATGTTCAATGTTCCCTAATCCCATTATCGCAAAAGGCCTGAAAGGAGATTGACGGGAGAATGAGGAAGTGTTGTGTGTCTGGGGAAGCATACAGACGTCCTGGGGAGGGAATACCATTGGAATAGGGCATGTTGTTAGCATAAGATTGGCAAAAAAAAAAAAAAAAATGTCAGACTTTTGACTTCTTCTGGAAGCAACAATTCATTGTGTTACTTTATTTTTTTGATGTAAAAGGAAAACAACTTATTTTTAAGGTGTGGCAATTTCAATTTGGCCGTGGCGGTACGCCACGATCAAATATATTGAGAAACCCTGAGGTATGTTAAAAAATATATATTTTTTTTAAAACTTCAGAAGCGTGCTACTCATTGTTTATTACTTCTGTAAGTGTAAAATAGACAGACCAGAGACACTCTTCTGTCACTTGGTTGTGAAACAGTAATCTAGTGATGTTCAAAGTGTGGCCCAGGGGCAATTTATGGACGCACATAATAGAAACATTGTTTTTATTCACTTTATACAACTTTAGGAATCTATTTATTTAAATGTTCCGTTAACTTTTCAAAAGATCCTGCTGACCAGGGAACTTCCTTTAACTTTTGGTTTGAACTTAGAAGATAAAATAATGTTTATCTTAATAAAAAATAATACAAATAAACTGTTAATAAACCTTTATAACAGATGCTGCTGAGCTTTGGATATCCCTACATTCCAAATTGGAATTTTAAACCAAAAGATTCCTAATGTATAAAGTTATTAACAAATCTTTACCAATGTTATAAACCCAATTTTTTTTTTTTTATTGAAAATGAATTTGAACTAAGAGTTGAAGTTTTTATTATTTCAACATTTAACGTTAATATTTTTACTTATACTGCCAATGAATATGCAAATATGGGTTAACAGCCTACTTGACTACTAAAAATCGGTATTGGTCCTGCATAAATCATATTGGTGTATCACTGGCGTAAATCCAGTCTTAAATTATTTAATGTATTTTACAAAAAAGGGGAGGTTATTAAATTAATTAAATCAATTTACACAAAGTGTGGATAGATGTAAAACAAACACTGAGAATCTGTCCTACCTGCCGTTCTCTCTTGGTTGCCAGAGTGGCGTGAGGTAGTATCTCAAAGGATCCTTGTACAAGTCGTCCTTCAATATCTAGATAAGGACATACAGTTTAAATGAGAACATCTTAACTGTATGCATTAAATAAATAAAAACAGAATACACGTAAATTCAAAACATTGAATATTGCAAACCCACAGTCAGACATACCTTTGCAACATCATCTTGACTGGGGTTGCTGTGGTCACTGAACCAGCTGAAAAACGTCTGGTAGACCCCACGTGACATCTTCCTGGGTTCGCTGTTGGCCGTTAGATTATGGCCACGGTTCCACAGAATGGGGTTGGAAATAGACATAGGAGATGCTGAAAAACATCAGAGCGTTAGTCCCAATCCAGTGGCTGAGAGGTCAAGAGATTTCCATACAAAATATGACAAATGAAAACCACAAAATGATACCCTGACAATTTCAAAATAGCTCCATCTATAATAATGGAGCATTATGTCAAAGAATACAAAATAATGATTTTGGTTGCACTAAAATTTAATTAAATTTACTTCACATCCACATCAGTGTTAAGTAGTGACGGGTTTTATGCTGCCGATCTTCAATGAGTGAGATCTTCCACTAAGTAGCAACTAGGGCTGCACCAAACTATTATTTATTGAATCATTTTTCGAACAATCTGTTGATTGAATTTATTTTTGTAACAAACTGTTTAGTGTATCGATGCAACACATTTTTTAAATTAATTCCTTTAAAATACACCAACAATTTTCTTGTAGATAGAAACTTTAAATGCATGTTTGGTCGGGGATAGAAAATAAAAATACGGTTGTGTTTCCTACGCCATTCTGGAAAATCACTCTTGGTGCCCTGTGCATTACAATGTGTGCTGTTGTGAAAAATCATTCCTAATTTGCAGTTTACAGATCACTTCAAAAGGCCCATTTTCTTTGGTGGCATCCAAGAGTGTCATGATCTGGCTCTATGCTGCCAATTCAAATATCCATCATCCATAAGTGAGTTTAGCTGATACTACCACATGGACTAACTGTAAATTGTGTTATATACAAACCCCGTTTCCATATGAGTTGGGAAATTGTGTTAGATGTAAATATAAACGGAATACAATGATTTGCAAATCAATTTCAACCAATATTCAATTTAATATGCTACAAAGACAACATATTTGATGTTAAAACTGATAAACATTTTTTTTTTGCAAATAATCATTAACTTTAGAATTTGATGCCAGCAACACGTGACAAAAAAGTTGGGAAAGGTGGCAATAAATACTGATAAAGTTGAGGAATGCTCATCAAACACTTATTTGGAACATCCCACAGGTGTGCAGGCTAATTGAGAACAGGTGGGTGCCATGATTGGGTATGAAAGCAGCTTCCATGAAATGCTAAGTAATTCACAAACAAGGATGGGGCGAGAGTCACTAATTTGTAAGAAAATTGTCGAACAGTTTTAGAACCACATTTCTCAACGAGCTATAGCAAGGAATTCAGGGATTTTACCATCTGCGGTCTGTAAAATCATCAAAAGTTTCAGAGAATCTGGAGAAATCCTTGCACGTAAATGATGATATTAAGAACCTTTGAGCCCTCCGGCGGTACTGCATCAAAAACTCCACATCGGTGTGTAACGGATATCACCACATGGGCTCAGGACCATTTCATAAAACCACTGTCAGTAACTACAGTTGGTCGCTACATCTGTAAGTGCAAGTTAAAACTCTACTATGCAAAGCGAAAGCCATTTATTAACAACACAAAGGAACGCTGCCGGCTTCGCTGGGCCCGAGCTCATATAAGATGGACTGATGCAAAGTGGTAAGGTGTTCTGCAGTCTGACGAGTCCACATTTCAAATTATATTTGGAAACTGTGGACGTGGTGTCCTCCGGAACAAAGAGGAAAATAACCAGCCGGATTGTTATAGGCGCAAAGTTCAAAAGCCAGCATCTGTGATGGTATGAGGGTGTATTAGTGCCCACGGCATGGGTAACTTACACATCTGTGAAGGCACCATTAATGTTGAAAGGTACATACAAGTTCTGGAGCATCATATGTTGCCATCCAAGCAACGTTATCATGGACGCCCCTGCTTATTTCAGCAAAACAATGTTCAGCCACGTGTTACAACAGCGTGGCTTCGTAGTAAAAGAGTGCGGTTACTTTCCTGGCCCGCCTGCAGTCCAGACAAGTCTCCCATCGAAAATTTGTGGCGCATTATGAAGCATAAAATACGACAACGGAGACCCCGGACTGTTGAACGACTAAAGCTCTACATAAAACAAGAATGGGAAAGAATTCCACTTTCAAAGCTTCAAAAATTAGTTTCCTCAGTTCCCAAACGTTTATTAAATGTTGTTAAAAGAAAATGTGATGTAACACAGTGGTGAACATGCCCTTTCCCAACTACTTTGGCACGTGTTGCAACCATGAAATTTTAAGTTAATTATTTGCAAAAAAATAATGTTTATGAGTTTCACCATCAAATATCTTGTCTTTGTAGTGCATTCAATCGAATATGGGTTGAAAAAGGATTTGCAAATCATTATATTCCGTTTATATTTACATCTAACACAATTTCCCAACTCATATGGAAACGGGGTTTGTATTTATGGTGAACGCGCGTAACTAGATGATCTGAAAAAGCACCCATAACCTCACCTAAATTTTTGAAAAGTTAACTAGTAGTGGTACTGATAGCAATGCATTTTACTTTAAATATTTAAGATCACTAAGTAATTTAACTTTTTAATTTTCAATCACAATTATAATTAGTAGAAAAAACAAAGACATAGAAACAAGATCAACTAAATATTTAAACTATTTCAATATTCTCTTGTATTTCATACAACTGTTTAACAAATATAAAAGTCAAAGTCCTATTGTGTCCAGCGACTTCCTTCCTGATTTAAAAAAATAAAATAAAAAAAGATTTTGTGAAATTACAATATCTAGATGGATTAATCCACCCTTGTCCATGATCACCTGACACACAACAGACCAGTGTTTCCCCCAGAAATTGTGTTAGTTAAGGTGGTGACTTTCCAGGGGGAGAGGACCAGGGGAAGGGGTAGGTGGGTGTAAGGATCGGTGTATCTTGGCCTGTCGCCATCACGTCTCCACCTCGTCTCTGCCAACACAGCCTGGGAGGCAATAGACTACAGACAGCTGTGAAGTAGGCGGCTTCATCGCTTGAAGAAGCCTACAATTTTTGGTTGTGTTTTCCGCTCCATTTGCTGAATGGTTACATACGATATATATCTCGATATTTTTTTACGTAAAATAAAAACAAAACAGCCCTAGTTACCTGAGATACTAAGCACGTCATTATTATGACTTAGTATTTTTACCAAGTCAAAATAATGACTTACAAGGTCAAATTAATGACTTACTGTTAGTAAGTGTTTGCAATAAGCGTTTGAAAAAAAAAAGTTAAAAGTGGGGCCACATGCTGATGTATGGTCAACTCATCATGCTTAATTTATTATAGAATTTGGGAAGCCTGTAGTTGAATTTTTATTATGTAAACGTTATATTTTGGATGCCGCCCAAACGCCTCCCTAGGGATGTTTTTAGGGCACGTCTGACCGGCAGGAGGCCACAGGGAAGACCCAGGACACGTTGACAAGACTATGTCTTACGGCTGGCCTGGGAACGCCTCGGGATCTCCCGGGAAGAGCTGGACGAAGTGGCTGGGGAGAGGAAAGTCTGGGCTTCCCTGCTTAGGCTACTGCCCCCGCGACCCGACCTCAGATAAGCGGAAGAAGATGGATGGATATATTTTTATCAACATGTGATAGCAGGGACCCTGCCATTCAAATCTAAAATTAATGTAATGTTCAAAATTAATGTAACTATAGCTGAAAAATAGCACAATAGCAATAGGAGAGACTATTCATCCGTGAACACCATGGAGTTCATGTAGGCTTTATGATACACTTACATTATCATATCAACTATCAGAGACCGAATCTCTTCATTTAACATGTCCCTTTTAGCTGCTTCAACACAGCTTTATCAACACAGAAAAAGGTCAAGTGAAATAACTTGGTTTTTAACTGTAAGTCAATATTGCTTGTCTTTCTGTCAGACAGACAGGGCTTTGCTGTCCGTAACACACACACACACACACACACGGCACATTGAGCTAACGTTACGCTAATAGCTAATTAGCCTTCCCCCTCAAGGACTGCGAGCGGGCTGCGCTGCCGCTTGTTTCTATAACGGGATCATAGTGATGTTACTAGTAGTTGACTGGGAGGTATTTATTATCATTTGGGGAGAGTCCGCTGCATTACCTGCTAAAAACACCTTTCTGCTCACTCCACGTTACATGCGCTCTGAATAGGCACTGCTGATTGGCTGTTACCGCTCTGCGTGTAACCAATCAGATGGTTCTGTGGGTGGGACAATGCTGGGTGCTGAATAGACATACTGACAGAGGCAGGCGCAGAACTAAGCAAAGCAGCTCGTTAAGACTTTTTTTTTTAAAGACTTTAGTTTAGGCGGTGGCCCTTTGTTGTTAAGGCGGCTGCCTTAACAACAAAGAGCCACCTTAGTCTAGGCGGTGCAGGAAACTCTGAGACCACACCAGTTGCATCGTTTGCTGTAATATTATCCTCTTTCTAAACTCTTATTAATACAGACAGTATCGGAGCACACCAGTTGCATTGTTTGCTGTAATATTATCCTCTCACTAGACTCACATTAATCTACTTTTCAATTTCCGAGTGAAATCTGCTAATTTTTCCTTGTAACTAGATTACATCTACAGTTTTGTTCAAGTGAACAAATAACTTATTCTTATGTTGTTTCAAGCTAGCTTAGCTTATGTTTCCTTGTTGTCTGCAATCTGCCAATATTAATGTAGGCAGGGTGACTCAGATGTTAGAGCAGCCGTCCAGCAACTTGGGGGGTTCCTGGTTCAATTCCAACTTCCGCCCTTCTAGTCACGACCGTTGTGTCCTTGGGCAAAACACTTCAACCACTTTTCTCCCTGTGCCTTACACAAGGTACGTGACAATGATGTATTTACATCATTGTCCTACAGTCATATGCATTAACTGCAAATGTTTTAATGTATTCATGGTGAGTGCTATTGACAGTGTAACAATGTCAACACAATAACTAAAACAGTACTTTGTGGTTCTCCTTTATTATATACATGAGTTTGAGCAAAACAAAATCAAAAGCACATAATAACTACCATTATTTAAATCCTACGGTTTTGCCCCATTGGCCATCCTGTGTCCAGGGACTTATATTCCCCAAGTTTGTTAACATAAACAAAAATTATGATTTTGTGAAAATAAAACTTTGGACTTCTTAAAGCACTTATTTATTGTGTTGTGTCAAGCTATCTAGGCGTTGGAATTGGCATGCCTGTAAAACATGCTCAGCCTTGTCTGCTGATAAACAATGGTACTTGAGAGTGATACTTAAAATACTTATATACTTACATGCTACCTCAGTAGAAGCAATTAAATCTCATCTTAAAACTTATTTGTATACTCTAGCCTTTAAATAGACCCCTTTGTAAACCAGTTGATCTGCCGTTTCTTTTCTTTTTCTCCTCTGTCACCCTCTCCCTTGTGGAGTGGTTCCGGTCCGGTGGTCATGGATGGACCCAGAGGACCATCCATGACCATCCAGGGTCCGGAGTCGGGACCCAGGATGGACCGCTCGCCTGTGTATCCATTGGGGACATCTCTGCGCTGCTGATCCGCCTCCGCTTGGGAAGGTTTCCTGCTGCTCGCCACCATATTGGATCCACTTTGGACTAGACTCTCACGGTTATGTTAGATCCACTATGGATTGGACTTTCACAATATCATATGTTGGGGTGGGGGGGGGGGAGTTGCCCACATTTGCGGTCCTCTCCAAGGTTTCTCATAGTCATCATTGTCACTGTCACCGACGTCCCATTGGGGTGAGTTTTCCTTGCCCTTATGTGGGCTCTACCGAGGATGTCGTTGTGGTTTGTGCAGCCCTTTGAGACACTAGTGATTTAGGGCTATATAAATAAACATTGATTGATTGATTGATTGATTGACTGATTAAAATACTAAGAAATAAAGTTTATAGGGCATCTTTAGCAGATAGCCGCTTCTGTCAGGCGAGTTACAAAAAATAAATAAAGTGTCAACCAGAAGGTATCGCCGTTGAAAAGCATTAGTGGGCTGTGGCCAATTACATACTTTTTTTTTTACAAAAATCGTCAGTGGCCAATTGATCGGCTCAACTCTAGTGTCAATGAAGAATGTTGAAAAAAGTTCTTGAAATGGGTTTTCAATACTGTGCGCGGAAGTAGTATATGAACTGTTTGTTTATTTTCTTTACCTCCAAGTCCAAGTTGCAGCTCCTTCATGATGATGTTGTTCTGGAAATATGGGTTACGTCGAAAGTGGAAACGGATTCGGAAACCCACTTTGTGGTTCTTGAAAGTCTCTATCTGAAGTAAAATGTTAGAATGTTGGTTTGTTAAAAAAAGGTCACACACAAAATTACTTACACCTTACAAGTGTGTATCCTACCTCCAGGTCAATCATGTAGCTCAGAGCATCTTCGTCCGTCTCATCAATGTGTGCAGAAAGGTGCGGGTGGTTCAAGAGCTGATAGCGTCAGAGTCAAGGTAAAGCATCAACATTTTTACGTTCATAAAGTATTCACTTAAAGTAAAGGTAACTGGTGGCGAGTGGGGTAGTATTCAGTGGAAGGATACAGCAGTCACCCAGAAGCCAGGGATTGTTTTTGTGATGGAGCTGCGCTGGTCAAGATGAGGCCGACGCATGCGGCTGATTTTCTGCTCAAGGCGCTGGTGGAGCCAAGCGCTTTTTTTCTCGAGAGTTTCAAGTCTCATCTGTACCTGCGCCAGGAGAGCCACTGACTGTCTCATCTCGGGAGCCATCTTAACGGACACAATGGCGCACTCACCGTCCTCATTGTCCTCATTCTCAGATGGGAAAGAGGAGCTTGGTGTGGAAGAAGAGCCAGACAAAGAGTCATTGTTTTCACCTGCATCTACAGCATCATCAGCATCCTCTCTGTCTGTGCTGTGTATGGACGTGGAGCTGTCTGCAGCAGCCGCCTGGGTTTTAGAGCGCGCCCTTAAGGCCTGTTGACCCCCTCGGTTTTTCACTTTGCCGCCCTGCTTCACTTGTTTGGCTTTTTCAGACGAGCATGGAGTCTCTCGGCTGTGTTCCCCGTCTCTTCCTGTGAGGCTGGCAAGTGCTTCAGCAGCTGCTATAGCGGCTGAATCAGACTGGTCCAGAAGAGTACGCGGATCTGGTCCTGTGGTCTCCCCGGCATCTTCCTTTGCAGCAGCAGATGTTTGAGCCTTTGAGGACTGCGGTTTGTGGTCATCCGAACTGGAGTTGTTGGCAGTTGTAGCATCGGTGTTGTGCATCAGTTCTGCACCAGGTGCTATTTGCACGGCATTTGTTTCCTCCTCACCTCTCTTTCGCCCAACTGCTACTGTGCTCTCAGGGTCCCCATTCTTGCAAGTTTCCGACTGATCATGCACTTCTTTAGAAGCGTATTTTACTTTAGATAACTTGTTAGGGATAGAGCTCCCCTCATCCTGGTCCGGCAATGGACACCTCTTCCTCGATTCGGAGTCGGCGGACTTTTTGCTGTCCGTCAATTCACTCATGCTGGCTGGCGAGCCAAACAGCTAACAGGACAGGTAGTCTCTAAGCTCTAGCACAAGGAATGTTGACGTATCGCGTGAATTCTAAGAATAAACAAAAACGGGCGGTCGTGATTGTGTGATTATGTGATGTTTCTTAGCGTAACCTACATCATCAATGACGAGTAAACAGGAAGCAGTTTGCGGCCTACGAGAAACGTTAGCGGATAGCCGTGAAATGCTAAAGCTAGTTAGCGCTACATTATCCAGTGCGTGTGTCCTCGGAGTTACAAAAGGCGGACCATTAAGAAGGAGCACACGGAACAAACAATACTACTTTTACCGTGATATGTATATCTTTCGAATGCAACGCGTGTTCTTTGTATTAGCTTGTGGTGGAATAATCCTACAGCTTCCTGTCCGTCGTTCCAACGTGCCAGAAAAAACAATTCTCTCATTGGCTGCAGCACGTCGCGCTAAAATCTCTCCACCAATCAGATTTAAGGGTGTGTTTGCCGGATGATAACAATACATACGCTATTTCTTTTTATGTACTATTATTATATCATTGCAATGTTTACATAACACTTTATAAAGGTGTGGCATTTTGAATTAAACAAAAAAATGAGGAAACGTGGACCCCGACTTAAAACCAGTTGAAGAGCTTATTCGGGTGTTACTATTTGGTGGTCAATTGTACGGAATATGTAATGTACTGTGCAATCTACTAGTAAACGTCTCAATCAATCAATTCTGTCTGTAAGACATTAACATTAAAATATACGGTTTTAATAGTGAAACTGGATTGATGTACAGTTGCCATTTTCACCTCCATCCATCCATCCTGCCGATTGTCCCTTTGAGGTGACGGGGGACGGGGTGGGGGGGAGTCACCGCTGGAGTTTATCTTATCTGCATTGGGGCGGAAAGCGGGGTACACCTTGGACAAGTCGCCACCTCATCGCAGGGCCAATACAGAAAGACGGACAACATGTATTGACATTCACACACTAGGGCCAATTTAGTGTTGCCAATCAACTTATCCCCAGGTGCATGTCTTTGGACGTGGGAGGAAGCCGGAGTACCCGGAAGGAACCTACGCAGTCACGGGGAGAACATGCAAACTCCACACAGAAAGACCCCGAGCCCGGTATTGAACTCAGGACTACGCAGGACCTTCGCATTGTGGGGCACATGCACTAACTCCTCTGCCACCTGATACCCCAAATTGTGATGTCCGGATCATACTTGCCAACCCTCCCAATTTTTCCGGGAGACTCACAAATGTCAGTGCCCCTCCCGAAAATCTCCCGGGGCAACCATTCTCCCGATTTTCACCCGGACAACAATATTGGGGGCGTGCCTTAAAGGCACTGTCTTTAGCGTCCACTACAACCTGTCGTCACGTCCGTTTTTCCTCCATACAAACAGCGTGTCGGCCCAGACACATAATATTTGCGGCTTTTACAGACACACACAAGTGAATGCCATGCATACTTGATCAAGAGCCATACAGGTCACACTGACGGTGGCCGTATATATAAACAACTTTAAAGGCCTACTGAAATGAGATTTTCTTATTTAAAAGGGAATAGCAGGTCCATTCTATGTGTCATACTTGATCATTTCGCGATCTTGCCATATTTTTGCTGAAAGGATTTAGTAGAGAACATCCATGATAAAGTTCGCAACTTTCGGTGCTAAGAGAAAAGCCCTGCCTCTACCGGAAGTCGCAGACGATGACGTCACATGTTGATGGCTCCTCACATATTCGCATTGATTTTAATGGGAGCCTCTAACAAAAACAGCTATTCGGACCGAGAAAAACAACATTTTCCCCAATAATTTGAGCGAGGATGAAAGATTTGTGTTTGAGGATATTGATAGCGACGGACTAGAAAAAAAACAAAACGCGATTGCATTGAGACGGATTCAGATGTTTTTAGACACATTTACTAGGATAATTGTGGGAAATCCCTGATCTTTCCATTGTGTTGCTAGTGTTTTAGGGAGTTTAAAAGGAACCTGATAGTCGGAGGTGTGTGTCCACGGGTGTGTTGACGCGCAGTGTGTCAAGGAAGTCGACGGCAGCTTTATGGGCGGCACAAGCTCAGCTAATATCCGGTAAGAAACGACTTTTTATCACAATTTTTTTCACCGAAACCTGCTGGTTGACATTCAGTTCGGATCCATGTTCGCTGTGATCCATAGTAAAGTTTCACCTCCGTGAATTTTAAACAAGGAATCACCGTGTGTTTGTGTGGCTAAAGGCTAAAGCTTCCCAACTCCATCTTTCTACTTTGACTCATCCAATATTAATTGAACAAATTGCAAAAGATTTAGCAACACAGATCTCCAAAATACTGTATAATTATGCCGTTAAAGCAGACGACCTTTAGCTGTGTGTCTGCACAGAGCTCATATTCCTAACAGCCCGTGACGTCAAGCGTACACGTCATCATTACGCGACGTTTTCAAGAAAAAACTACCGGGAAATTTAAAATTGCACTTTAGTAAACTAAAAAGGCCGTATTGGCATGTGTTGCAATGTTAATATTTCATCATTGATATATAAACTATCAGACTGCGTTGTGGGTAGTAGTGGGTTTCAGTAGGCCTTTAACACTGTTACAAATATGCGCCACACTGTGAACCCACACCAGACAAGAATGAAAAACACATTTCGGGAGAACATCCGCACCGTAACACAACATAAACACAACAGAACAAATACCCAGAACCCCTTGCAGCACTAACTCTTCCGGGACGCTACAAATATACACCCCCTGCTACCAAAAAAACCCCAGCACACCACGTTAATCAATTCAGGGTAATTAATTAATTTATTTTAATATTTGTTGTTATTTTTGTTGACTTTGTATGATTTTGTCCTCTGCTTTTTCTGTAGTATTAGTTTGCTATGTCGTTATTCACGCCATCAATATAGTTTAAATAAATAAATAACTCTGTCTCATATTCTTCACGCGTTGAGATATGTTGTTATTTATTTATTATTTTCATTAATCAATCCAACAATATAATACAAAATAATACCATAATAATACAATTCCAATTCCAAAACAAAAACCTGGCCCAGCAACATTCAGAATAGCAATCAACAGAGCAATGGAAAGGACACACAAACATGACACAAAACAATCAAAAGTAGTCAAACAAAAATTAATAATAACAACAACAGTTTCATTACCTACTCAGTGGCCTTGTGGCTAGAGTGTCCGCCCTGAGATCGGTAGGTCGTGAGTTCAAACCCCGGCTTGGCACTCAGCATTAAGGGTTGGAATTGGGGGTTAAATCACCAAAAATGATTCCCGGGCGTGGCACCGCTGCTGCCCACTGCTCCCCTCAATTTTGCTCCTATTTTGGTGTTTTGTCCCTGTTTTATTGGTATTTTCTTGTAGCATTTTCATGTCTTGAGTGCTATTCTCCACACCTGCTTTGTTTTCGCAATCAAGACCATTTAAGTTGTGTGAACTTCTCTGTGGGGACATTGTTGATTGTCATGTCATGGACGGATGTACTTTGTGGACGCCGTGTCTGCTTTGCACGCTGTAAGTCTTTGCTGTCGTCCAGCATTCTGTTTTTGTTTACTTTGCAGCCAATTCAGTTTTAGTTTCGTTTTGCACAGCCATGCTTTTGCTTCAACGCATTTTCCTAGCGGCACTCGCCTTTTGTTTATTTTTGGTTTAATTTAACCTATTAAGGCGCAAGCTGTTTGTTTACATTCTTTTTTAAATTATTCTTTGGACCCTAATTAGAATAAAAACTAAAAATCATATTTTGATATGATGTACTTAGTCCATAAGTACACAAACATGTACTTCATGTGTAGTAACATCTATCCATCCATTTTCTACTGCTTGTCCTTTTCGGGGTCGCGGGGGTGCTGGAGCCTATCTCAGCTGCATTTGGGTGGAAGACGGGGTTCACCCTCGACAAGTCGCCACCTCATCGCAGGGCCAACAAAGATAGACAGACAACTTTTACATTGACATACTAGGGCCAATTTAGTGTTTCCAATTAACCTATCCCCAGGTACATGTTTTTTTTTGGAGGTGGGAGGAAGCCGGAGTACCCGGAGAACATGAGAACATGCAAACTCCACACAGAAAGATCCCGAGCTCGGGTTTGAACTCAGAACTTTCGTATTGTGAGGCACATGCACTTACCCCTCTTTCACCGTGCTGCCCCATGCAGTGACATGCCAATTTTTATTTTTACACTTTTTTTTTCCAAATTCCATTGCATGTTATACTGTACTGACGCCACTAGATAGCAGTATAAGTGTCCATATATCGGCATAAGACCCCAATTATGCAGTGTACACAATTTTGGAAATAAGAGCTAAAAGGCGCTGTCCACGTATGTGGCCACTAAGGCCCTTGGAGGTTTTAAGCATAAAATACCTCATTACCCGCACGCTGCCTCCCGCTGTCGTCTGCATATTGTCATCACCACAAGACTGTTCCCGACATCTACAAAGCAATTAGCTTCCTGCTGCCACCTACTGATATGGAAGAGAATTACACGGTTACTCTACCAATCTTTAGACCAGACCTGGGCAAATTAAGGCCCGAGAGCCGCATGCGGCCCGTAGAGCTTTTCAATCTGGCCCGCCGGACATTCCCAGATAATAGTTTTAGATGTTTAAGATTGAAAGTGTAGCTGCCATTATGATGTGCAGTCATGTTTTCTATGACCGGAAGTCTTCAACTATACTAAATATTTCAATGCATGGAGTCTGCATCATCTAATTACTTACTATGGTCATCTAATTACTTACTATGGTCACTATGAGATATCTTGGATTGTAGGTGGGGGGTTTTTCACTATGTTTGTTGCATTTTGGTTGCGTTTCAGTTGATTGTAAAATATGTTGTCAATATTCAGTGTTTTATCATTCATAGTTAATATTGTAAACCCCACATTCTTTATTTCCATGTACATTCTGGGTGTCTCATTCAGTAAAAAAAAAAATAGTCAAATTCCATTCCGTTTTTAAGGCAGCCTGTCATATAGTTTTTTAGTTTTCAATCATTATTGTGAGGTTTCATATTAGTGTTCCAAAAAATAGATATACCGGCCCACAGACACACTTTTTTCAATCACTTGTTTATTTTTCAACAAGTTTTTAGTTATTTTTATATCTTTTTTCCCCCAAATAGTTCAAGAAAGACCACTACAAATGAGCAATATTTTTGCACTGTTATACAATTTAATAAATCAGAAACTGATGACATAGTGTTGTATTTTACTTCTTTATCTTTTTTTTCAACCAAATATGCTTTGCTCTGATTAGGGGGTACTTGAATTAAAAACAATGTTCACAGGGGGTACATCACCGAAAAAAGTTTGAGAACCACTGATATAGAGCAGTGTTTTTCAACCAACCAATCAATCAATGTTTATTTACATAGCCCTAAATCACGAGTGTCTCAAAGGGCTGCACAAGCCACAATGACATCATTGGCTCGGATCCCACATGATAACTGTTTTGTGTAGAAATCTTTATTTATAATTGAATCAATTGTTTATTTTTCAACAAGTTTTTTGTTATTTTTATATCTTTCCCCCCCCCCCCAAATAGTTCAAGAAAGACCACTACAAATGAGCAATATTTTGCACTGTTATACAATTTAATAAATCTGAAACTGATGACATAGTGCTGTATTTTACTTCTTTATCTTTTTTTCCAACCAAAAATGTTTTGCTCTGATCAGGGGGGTACTTGAATTAAAAAAATGTTCACAGGGGGTACATGACTGAAAAAAGGTTGAGAACCACTGGTCTAGAAAGTACAGACATTATTTACAGATTATAATTAATTGTGTGTAAAAAAATATATTTTTAACCCGATTAGGTGAAATTACACTATCTCCCACGACTAACCCCAGCATGTCGAAGCTGCAGTTGATGCGGCGTATTGCCAGCCCGAACCAAATGCAACAGGGGGACAGGATCATACCAACTTGAAGACACATTCGGAGTATGGAAGTCCCGGTAGGTCAGGGCTAAAATTAGCCTGCCGCTGCGGCCGACGTGTGATGTTTTTTTTGCGGGGGGGATACACGATCACAGGAGCTGGCATGACAAGTTTCCCATGCGTGACATTTAAGGCGAGGAGTAGTGCTTGTCATTAATTGCATGGAGAGACAGCCGCCGGCACGCAGCGTCGCGTCGCACCTGCAGAAATGTCCTTTTTAACCATCCCAAGCCAAGAGGGCCTTTTTATTCCCATCAGAAGCAGAGCTCAGCATGACGACAACGACGACGAGGAAGACGAAGATGACGACGACGACGACGACGACGAGGGAAACGTTCGCCTGATCCCAAGATGCTCCCCGATCCCCAGGAGGCGAGGCGCGTCCATCCACGACGAGACTGCCGAGTACCTGCGCATCCAGGCGGCTCTCTCGCCTGGGAAGCGCGTGTCGTTCGCCGACATAACCGGCGGAGACCTGGTTGACGTCCGGGAGTTTGTCAACTTCGACTCGGACGACGAAGAGGACTCTGTGAAGTGGGAGGAAGAACGCGCAAAGTACGGCAAGTGCGAGCGAGAACCTGTGTTCCACGTCCACGCGGACACGGAGCCCCCCGGCGGGGACGCGCTGCTGCAGCGCGTGCGCGCGCATAAAGTGGCCATAGAGCAGATCCAGCCCGCGGAGCACGAGCCTCTCGCGTTCCACGGTCTGGTCCGAGTGCTCAATGTCTCCTTCCAGAAGGCGGTCTACATCCGGTCCAGCATGGACAACTGGGCCTCATACTTTGACCACCCCGCAGAGTACGTCCCCGGCTCCCACGACGGGGACACGGATCAGTTCTCCTTCAAGTTGTCGTTTGCACCCCCTTACGTCACTCATGGCTCTCGCATCGAGTTTGTCGTCCGCTATGAAACCACCGAGGGGGATTTCTGGGACAATAACGGCCGTATGAACTATGTGGTCACACTGCTCCTGGCCTATGAAGAGGAAGAAAAAGAGATAAACAGTGAGCTGCAAGAGACGAGAGGGATCCTCAGACCCCCCAAAGAATACAGGTAAATGTCGGATTAACTCAGGAGTGTCCGAAAGTTTCCCACTGAGGGCTGCAAATGGACATTTTTGATATTTTTCATTTTCAAAACCAATAGGGCTCCCCTCAATTTTGGAGAACGTTAAAGGGGAACATTATCACAATTTCAGAAGGGTTAAAACCAATAAAAATCAGTTCACAGTGGCTTATTTTATTTTTTGATTTTTTTTTCAAAATTTGATCCATCCCGGAATATCCCTAAAAAAATCTTTAAAGTGCCTGATTTTCGCTATCTTTGAAGCCATCGTCCATTTTCCTGTTACGTCATCCAGTGATGCCAATACGGATAGCACAGCAAGATATAGCGACATTAGCTTGGATTCAGACTCGGATTTCAGCGGTTTAAGTAATTCAACAGATTACGCATGTATTGAAACAGATGGTTGGAGTATGGAGGCAGATAGTGAAAACGAAATTGAAGAAGAAACTGAAGCTATTGAGCGAATAGCTATTGACGATATTCGGCCATGTTTTCCTTAGCATCGCCGGTAAAATGTGCAGACCAACGATCGGAAGTTTCGCATCTTGTGACACTGGATCGACTTAAATCCATCGATTGATAAGTGTTTGTTTGGCATTAAATGTGGGTGGAGGGAAACGCTGGATGTAAATATAGTTTCAAATGTACATACAGCTAGCCTAAATCGAATGTTAGCATCGATTAGCTGGCAGTCATGCCGCGACCAAATATGTCTGATTAGCACATAAGTCAACAACATCAACAAAACTCACCTTTGTGATTTAGTTGACTTTATCATTGGAAATGTATCTGCAGGTTATCCATACATCTCTGTGCCATGTCTGCCTTAGCACCGCCGGTAAAATGTGCAGACACTCCGGCACATTCAATGGGGGTCTGGCGTCAGATTTCTTTGACTTTATCGTTGGAAATGCATCTGCTTTGAGTGTCGCAGGATATCCACACAATCTTGCCATCTCTGTAGTAGCATAGCTTTCGTCGGTAAAGTGTGCGGAACAAACGACTGGCCATTTCGTCGGCTTTCCCCACACCAGGGGTCGGGAACCTTTTTGGCTGAGA
Organism: Nerophis ophidion; assembly: GCF_033978795.1. NCBI lineage: Eukaryota > Metazoa > Chordata > Actinopteri > Syngnathiformes > Syngnathidae > Nerophis > Nerophis ophidion. Next base: position 36,422,618 of record NC_084616.1, on the reverse strand, counting down.
GAGCCATACAAGCCAAGTATTTTAAAAAGTATTTCTGTGAAAGCCATATAATATATATTTTTAACACAGAATATAACTAAATGCGTGCATTTTTAAGTAAGACCAACATTTCTAGAGTATAATAAGTCTCTTATACGTTTTAATAACATTGTTATTCTGAAGCAAACCAACGATAAATAAAATAATTCTTACCGTTAATGCGACTTCTTGAACAGGCGCGGTAGAAACCGGATGGATGGATTAAAATGTATGAGAATGTTTTATATTTTGAACGTTATTTTTGACACTGTGATTACCAGCGGAATTATTCATTACTTACCGTGTTAAGTAATGTCAGCTAAGATTTATCTGAGAGCCAGGTGCAGTCATCAAAAGAGCCACATCTGGCTTTAGAGCCATAGGTTCCCTACCCCTGCCCCACACCCTTGTATTTTGAACAAATGTTGTCCAATTTCTTGCCACTTTCGCATCTTTGAGCCAGTGGTGCAACTTGAATCCCTCCATGTTAGTGTTGTTACACCCTCCGACAACACACCGACGAGGCATGATGTCTCCAAGGTTCCAGAAAATAATCGAAAAAACGGAAAATAACAGAGCTGAGACGCGGTGTTTGTAATGTGTTTGAGAAAATGGCGGCTTTATTACCTAGGTGACGTCACGTTCTGACGTCATCGCTCAGAGAGCGATAAATAAAAAGGCGTTTAATTCGTCAAAATTCACCTATTTAGAGTTCAGAAATCGGTTAAAAAATATATGGTCTTTTTTCTTTAACATCAAGGTATATATTGATGCTTACATAGGTCTGGTGATAATGTTCCCCTTTAAAGTTCCTGGGGACCCAAAGGGTCTCAGTTCATTGCTAATTTGTAAATCTATTTCAGATCTGTCCGTTGCCTGACGTTAAAGTACCACTGATAGTCACTCACACACTAGGTGTGGTAAAATGAACCTCTACATTTGACCCATCCCCTCGTTTCACCCCCTGGGAGGTGAGGGGAGCAGGGAGCAGCAATGGTGGCCGCGCTCGGGGATCATTTTGGTGATTTAAACAGCAATTCCAACACTTGATGCTGAGTGCCAAGCAGGGAGGTAATGGGTGCCATTGTTATAGTCTTTGAACTTACGACCTACCGATCTCACGGCGGACACTCTAACCACAAGGCCACTTGACCAGAACTAAGAAACACATTTTATTATGGGACGGTATTGCTTGGTTGGTAGAGTGCCAGCAACTTGAGGGTTCCAGGTTCGATCCCCGCTTCTGCCATCCTAGTCACTGCCGTTGTGTCCTTTGGCAAGACACTTTACCCACCTTGCTCCCAGTGCCACCCACACTGGTTTAAATGTAACTTAGATATTGGGTTTCACTTTGTAAAGCGCTTTGAGTCACTAGATAAAAGCGCAATATAGATATAATTCACTACACTTCACATTAAACAAAGAAAAGCCTCTTTTTTAAGCAAACACAAAATATGCAATATTTTCCCCAAATCCATTTTTCAAAGTGAAATATTTGATGTGAAGTAATTGGAGATTAAAAGTAAGTCAATACTTCACAAAAACATTGCTTTTGATTATTTTTTTTTAACAATGACTGTTTAAAAATGAATCAGACTAAAGACTAAATAAATCTCCAAGGTTTCTCATTGTATCCCATTGGGTTGAGTTTTTTCTTGCCCTGATGTGGGATCTGAGGATGTTGTTGTGCCCTTTGAGACACTTGTGATTTAGGGCTATGTAAATAAACTTTGATTGATTGACTAAAGATCTTGTGGATCCAAAAGGCCCCTACTCACCAGTGTTAAAAACAAGTCATATAGCAATAAATATTATGTTTATTTTTAGCACTTAAATATATATAGATCATGTTCAGATCTATCCGTCGTTTATAGGGTTTTATTATTTTTTGAGCAAAGTAAAAAAAAAACAGCCTGCAGGCAGCTTTGTGTTATGAGTGTCAATATTGTAACTTTGTCCTCATTATATTTGACCTGTTTGCTCTTCTATTCCACTTTTTATGGAGTTTTTTTTTGAAATAGTATTTTAGAATGTGCTGCGGACCGTTAAAAAAATAGCTACAGGCCCCCAGGTCGCACTTTGGACACCCCTGGATTCAACTATCAAACCCGTAGGCATAACCATAGGCATAAACATTAGGGGTGTCCCAATACAACTTTTTCACAACTGATATGATACCAATGTTAGATCCTTGATTATTGCCCTTACGATATCAGAACAAATCAATCATGTTTTTTTTGTTTTTTTGTAATGTGGAATGATAGAAAAAGCTTGATCGAGAGAAATTACACATAGAACTATAATCGGTATGAAAAACACAAATCTATTTTTGGTTAACCTTCTGGAGTAGACAAATACTGTCTTTAAATTGAAGTGGAGTGGTAATTGTTTTTTGGTGAACCTGATGCGGACACATTTGTTACTGCATACCTTCTAATACGTTTTTGCCTTGGAGGCTTTGTATCTGTAAGTAAATCACAACTATAGTCCTTACTTGTTTTTTTTATTTATTTTTTTATAAATGTCGGTTTTAGACTGCAATATTGTTCAATTAAGGCAGGGATGTCAAACATGCTGCCCGCGAGCCGGATCAGGCCCGCAAACAGGTTCAATCCGGCTCGTGAGATGAGTTTGCTTCGTGAAAAATTGAGCTGCAATTTTTAAGTTAAATATACTGCTGTTCTAAAAGTGTCCACTGGATGTCGCAATAGCAATTCTGTTAGGCAAGCAAATAGTTTATACCTAGGACGAGCAAGTACACTAAGCAAGAGGTACACGATAAAGCCGGGCTGCGACTCCTCCCCCTCAACCCAACGTAAAACAAATAAACACTTTTAAATTTAAAAAAAGTGAACAACGTGAGATTTAAGTTTTAATTTTTGGTTTGTGGAAATTGTTCACACATTGCACAGCTTTTATTATTCTATCAATACGTAATGATGCCTAGAAGGGAGGGAGTAACTCAACCCTCTTGAATAGTTTCTACCTCAGTTTGTATGGTTTGTTGAGTTAGCACAGGATTAATATGTGGAAACAACAAATACGGTATAGTTGATAGTAGTTTTTATTCTACTTTATTTAGTTTTTTGTTCAATCCTAGATGGACTGTGACTTAAAGTTTAATAGCTCTGTAGGTACACTGAGATTAAGTTCATTGTGTTCTTCATGGTGTTTTTGAAACTGCACCAATTTTTTCTTTAGAATTTTCAACACACTTGGAGTGTTTTGTCAAGAGGATTATTTGTGATATGTACATTTTCAGAATGTGCTTGTTCTATTTTGGGCCAAAGTAAAACAAAGAAAACAATCTGAAGTTGTCATAGTTGTATTTTTAAGTTGTTATGCCATGATTTTACCCATCCACATGGAGATAGATTTGCCTCCATGCGGCCCCTGAGATAAAATCAGTTTGACACCCCTGAATTAAGGACACTTATTACATATGACTAGCTAACTATTGTCTAGCTCCTATAGCCTACCATTTACCGTTTGTAAATGGCTTGACTAAAATACAAGAAAAGACCAACATTGTGTACTTATTGCTGCACATTTAGATTTTAACTGGCTGTCTAGCTTTGCACATGCAAACGTGCTGCAGGACTGCTTGTATCGGAGCTTATATCGGACATCTTACATGCAAGCCGATACAACTCAACACTTGTGTTTATCAAGCCGATAGCATTATCAGACTGGGACACTCCGAAGAAACATAATCAGAAGTACTCATGGGAACAACACTTCCATACTAAACTGCACAGATAATAGAGTTATTGAATCATTTCAAACTGACATTTTATGACCATCTCCTGGGACGCAGCGCTCCACCACCCCAGCCACTAGAGAAAGGACAGGGAGATCTATAAGAAGCACAAGTCAAACGAAGTATATATTTAAAGAATGCAACAATAATGGTTCTAAGTAATATATTGCAATGCACAAACAGTTAAGCTGACTGCTCAGAAGACATGAGCATTCATTGCCTGTTCAGTGTTACTGCCTAGAGACTGCAATTAGAATAGCAAGAACAGAAAGTCTCCAGTCAGGCAGGCTGTCAACAAACATTATGTAATGGCAACATAGCTCCAAGAAAGTCAACGTTTTCAAGGAGATTACATCTGGCGTGCTGAACCGTTACCAAACAATAACTCAAGTATCATGAAGCTGGTGGACACACCCCTCCGAATGGCAGTGGTGTGAGAGGACAGACAAACTAGGAAAAGGGCAGGTGTCAGTTTTCAGTCGACCGAATTTCACCTCTGACCTTTTCCATTTGTCAAGAAGAAGAGGAGCCACCTGAATGGAGATTGGCTTTTTCTCTCTGGACACAATTGTAACTCGGTTTTAGCTTCATTGAAAAAGCACAGTGATTCTCGACTGGTTTAGTCACGACCCACTGGTATAGATGTGACCTTCGCAAACGAGTGGAGTCTTTTGAACGGCTCTTTAAAGTTAACGATTCGAGCCGATCTGAGAGTTGTTTGTGAGTCGCATCGTAGTTAAAGTTAAAGTTCCAATGATTGTCACACACACACTGGATGTGGTGAAATGTGTCCTCTGCATTTGACCCATTCCCATGTTTACCCTCTGGGAGTTGAGGGGAGCAGTGAGCAGCAGCGTGCGCCGCGCTCGGGAATCATTTTGGTGATATAACCTCCAATTCCAACCCTTGATGCTGAGCACCAAGCAGGGAGGTAATGGGTCCCATTTATTGTAGTCTTTGGTATGACTCAGCCAGGGTTGGAACTCACACCCTCCCAGTCTCAGGAAGGACACTCTACCCACAAGGCCACTGAACTGGTTAAAACACACACTGCAGCATAAATGACTGCATCCATCCATCCATCCATTTTCTACCGCTTATTCCCTTTCGGGGTCGCGGGGGGCGCTGGCGCCTATCTCAGCTACAATCGGGCGGAAGGCAGGGTACACCCTGGACAACGATTCTTTATTATGAACTTATCCATACATGCAAGATACACAAAGAATCACGGTGGTGTCAGACTGCACGATGGAGATCCTCCGTGAGTAGGGCCAGGGGCCCGTCGAGTCGTTTGCCTTAGCCCGCCATAGGGTGGCTTCCTAAAATAAATATATTCATACTGACCTCTTTCCGATCTGTTATTGCTATTGGTCCGATAGCGGCAAAAAACCACAAGTATGTAATTATATGGGCTTGCAAATAAAATGTCCCACACAAGCAGTCCTTCAGCATGTTTACTTGTGCAAAGCCGGACAGCCAGTTCATATCTAAATGTCCTCCAATAAGCACACAAGGTTGGGCTTTTCTTATATTTATTATGTATGTAGTATTGTAGGCCACTATAGCTAGCAGCTACACAACAGCTAAGCACACAATAGCGCACAAGCTAAACATACGTAATAAGTTGAAAAATACTGCGCTCCAAAACAGCGCATTTGTCATTATAAACAAGTGTCCAAAAATCGTTGTTGCATCTTACTTACACATACAAATTTCAAGGCAGAAGTGTATTGAAAAGTATCCAGTAAAAAACATATCCGCATTATTCAACTTTCTGCGTCACTAGGTGTCGCCAAAAAAAAACCTATGACTACTACACTTTAATTTAAAGACAGCATAAGTCCATTTTAGTGGGTTGATAATAAACAGGTCATTGTTTTTTCACACCTACAATTGTTCTCCGTTTGACTACTTTTACCTGTAGAAGCCTTTTTTAAAAACCCTCTCCAGACACCACTAAATCTTTCCAGATCATTACTACTGGACATCTATCATTGCTATTTGCACTAATTAAAGGCACTTCAATCTATTTGCGTTTCACACGTGTAAATGCTATATTTGGACACATTTTAACTTTGGCCCTTGGAGACAAAAAAGTTGGGCACCTGTGGTTTAGGACGTCTAAGGAAGTACCTACTGGTTTGATACGGCTGTTTCCAAAGCACAAAACAAGGCTACCATGGAAACCATTCTAAAATGTAAAATTGTACACATTGTGTCCAATACAGTGATATTGTTTGCATCACAAAGTAGTGGAAATTCTATCTCAGATTTGCAGCAACCGAGATGAGCTGCTTCTGTTAAAAGGTTGTAAACCTTTTGGGGCTTGATTTTAAGTAAAGTATTTGAGGAAAAGCATCTGAGCAACTGCTGCATTAGTTTACTAGCACCTCAGGGGGGTATTCCCAGGTAGCAAATTTAACAAACTCTGACTCTAATCTTCAACTCAGAGTTGACTTTGTCCAAGATGTAAAATTTGGCAGGACATTTGTTGACTTTAGTACAACATATAATACAATACAAACAACATTTGAAAAACAACAAGACAAGGCAATACAAATAAAATATACATCTAAAATGCCAACAAATTCAAATGTGAAAAACAAACCCGCAGAAAATAGGCAACCTAATAATGTTTTCTTTTTTAACTGTTGGTTTGGTGGGTTCCACTGCCCTCGTTCTTTCCCCCCAAAAAAGAACAAGTAACAAAAGTTTGAACACAATAACTTGACAAGTTCACAAAAGCTGGACAAATAGTTTTACTACCACCATCCTGAATTGTATGATCACCGGAAGTAATTGAACATTCACCAACCGAAACAACTGAACATACAAGAATATAAGCATAAAATAGCCTCGTAACACAATTTGCATAGGCAACTGCTTTTAAACATTAGAATTATACATATATTATTATTATATAATGTTACAATATTTGCTTGAAAATGTAAGTCAAGCTGACAAGCAGACATCCAAATATATATATTTTTAATTTGTTTAAAAAAATGAATGCAACATCTGTTTGCATGATCAGATAACAGTGTAGAACACGAAATTGCATGGAACACATTTTTTGGGTCAAAATTGAAGGCACTAGCACCCCCCGCAACCTTTGGGTTGGCGGGGGGCTCCGCTGCCTATCTCAGCTACAATCGGGCGGAAGGCGGAGTACACACTGGACAAGTCGCCACCTCATCGCAGGGCCAGGAACACATACATTTAGCCAGAAAGTGTTTTATTTGTAGCCTCTTGAAGGCCACATAAAATCATCCATCCATCCATTTTCTACCGCTTATTCCCTTTTGGGATTGCGGGGGGCGCTGGCGCCTATCTCAGCTACAATCGGGCGGAAGGCGGGGTAGACCCTGAACAAGTCGCCACCTCATCGCAGGGCCAACACATATAGACAGACAACATTCACACTCACATTCACACACTAGGGCCAATTTAGTGTTGCCAATCAACCTATCCCCAGGTGCATGTCTTTGGAAGTGGGAGGAAGCCGGAGTACCCGGAGGGAACCCACCCATTCACGGGGAGAACATGCAAACTCCACACAAAAAGATCCCGAGCCTGGGTTTGAACCCAGGACTGCAGGACCTTCGTATTGTGAGGTAGACGCACTATCCCCTCTGCCACCGTGAAGCCCCCACATAAAATCAATCAACGTTTATTTATATAGCTCTAAATCAGAAGTGTCTCATGATGTCATGTACCACTTCAAATGATGTAGTGGGCCACATAAAATAATTGGGTGGAACCTGAAATATGATATGATTGGGTCACATAAAATGACGTGTTGTACATACAAAATGACATGGTATACCAAATAAAATGTAGCGGGCCTTGAGTTTGACCCCTGTGATTTTAATTTACCGTCTGCATGTATGGGGCAAACTTATTAACACAATCTTCGTTAACACATCCAATCAACCATATGATATGCATCATCATTTATCATGAATGTTAGCTCGAATTAAGTCAAATATGACTTGATTAGCAGTTTTCTAAATTATGTAAACGTGCAGAACGATTTATTTACCCACGTGGCTTGCAGGCATATGCACAGTCCTGGACAGCTTTCCTAATGTGTACACTATTGGAAAATAATATTGGACTGTGCAGATAATGTAGTTTGTACTGAATGAGTATTACAATCAGAGAATCAGACCATTTTTGTTACTATTTAATGTGCATATGCTAAACTATTTAGGGAAGTATTTGTCATGTGTCATATCTAATACAACTCTTTAATAATAGTCATTTAATACATATTTTTAAATGCATGTAACATATTTTTAAAACTGTGGGTCAAAAATGGCCAAGAGGCAACACTTTGGACATCTCTGCAGTAATGGAACAAAGCAGTTACGCAGTTCTTTACAAAGGAGGCAAGAAAATCATAGCATCAAAACATTTATTATAAAATATGTGGAAATCTATAAAGGAGAGAAAAAAAAAGGTTTGCCCAGGGCAGTCATAGTTTAAATGCAGTATTTTTTTAATTCAACATTTTGTTTTTGGTGAAGAAGTGGTGAACAGATTATGACTAAATTGTTTTCATTTAAAAACACGTAGAGAATGCAAACAATACATTGTAAAATACTATTAATTTAGTTTTAAATTATATTTACAATGTGATGTGAATAAATGCAAATGCCTAATATATAACACATTTCCACATGGAACCAAGTTTCTTATTTTATGTATTTACTAAAATAGGAGATATTTTTAAAATAAACAAAATAATTTGCCATTTTGAATTTGCCGATTATTTTTTTCTTAATTTATATGCAATGAGTACAGAGAGTATTAAGACTCTTTTAATTTTCATTTGAGCCATTAGCTAAAATCAGAAAAGTTCATTTTGTCATAAATGTACACTCAGCACCCCATTTTGACGGAAAAAAACACAGAATCGTAGACACTGAGGCAAATTTATTACAAAAGAAAATATCTCATGGTCAAAAGTATTCAGACCCTTTGCTGTGACACTCATATCGAACTCACATGCTGTCCATTTCTTCTGATCCGCCTTGAGATGGTTCTGCTGCTTAATTGTGTTTAATTAAACTGACTTGACTCTATTAGGAAAGGTACACACCTGTCTGCATAAGGCCTTACAGGTCACAGTGCATACAGTATCAGAGCAAATGAGAATCATTAGGTCTAAGGCCCTTCCGAAGGAGCTCAGAGATAAGAAATGTGGCAAGGCACCGATCTGGCCAAGGCTAAAAAATAATTTCTGCAACATTTAAGGTTCCCAAACTTCTTCCATTAAAAGAATACGTTTGAGATGACCACAACTCTTCCTGGCCCTCCAGCAAAGCTGAGCAAGCGTGCCTTGGTGAGAATGGTAAAGAAGGACCCAAAGATCACTGTGGCTGAACTCCAGAGATCCAGTAGGGAGATGGGAGGGAGTTCCACAAAGTCAACCATCACTGCAGCCCTCCACCCGTAGGTGCTTTATGGCTGATGGAAGCCTCTCCTCAGTGCAAGAAATATGAAAGCCTGCAAAGAGTTTGTCAAAAAAAAACACATCAAGTACTCCCAGACTATAACAAATACAATTATCTGGTCTGATGACACCAAGATTGAACTTGGCATTAATTCTAAGCGTTGTGTGGAGAAAACCAGGCACTGCTCATCACCTGCCCATTACAATCCCAACAGTGATACAAGGTGTTGGCAGCATCATGCTTTGGGGGTGTTTTTCAGCTGCAGGGATAGGACGACTAGTTGCAATTGAAGGAAAGTTGAATGCGGACGAAGAGATATCCTGGAACAAAATCTCATCCATTGTGCCCAGGACCTCAGACTGGGCCGAAGATTCACCTTCCCACAAGACAATGACCATAAGCCAAATATAAAATAAAGTAGTGGCTTCGGAGCAACTCTGCAACCATTCTTTACTGGCCTAGCCAGAGCCCTGACCTAAACCCAATCGAACACTCCAGAGAGACCTGAAAATGGCTGTCCACCCATTTTCATCATCCAACCTGATAGAACTGGAGGACCTACAAGGAAGAATGGGAGAGGATCCCCAGAACAGTGTTTTTCAACCTTTTTTGAGACAAGGCACATTTTTGCATTGAAAAAATGCGGAGGAACACCACCAGCAGAAATCATTAAAAAATTAAACTCAGTTGACAGTAAAAGGTCATTGTCGCAATTGTTGGATATGAATTTAAACCATGACCAAGCATGCATCAATACAGCTTGTTTCAAAGTAGGTGTACTGTCACCACCTGTCACATCACACCCTGACATTATGAGTTTTCTTCTGTTTTCCTGTTTGTAGTATTTTAGTTCTTGTCTTGCGCTCCTATTTTGGTGGCTTTTCTCTTTTTTTTGTGGTATCTTCCTGTTGCAGTTTCATGTCTTCCTTTAAGCGATATTTCCCGCATCTACTTTGTTTTAGCAATCAAGAATATTTCAGTTGTTTTTATCCTTCTTTGTGAGGACATTTCTGATTGTCATGTCATGTTCGGCTGTACACCGTGGTCAGTCTTTGCTGTCATCCAGCATTCTGTTTTTGTTTACTTTGTAGCCAGTTCGGTTTTAGTTTCATTCTGTATACTCTTCCCTAAGCTTCAATGCCTTTTCTTAGGGGCACTCACCTTTTATTTTTGGTTTAAGCATTAGACACAATTTTACCTTTACACTGCTGTTTCCGACATTTATAAAGCTAGCAGCTGCCACCTACTGACATGGAAGAGTATTACACGGTTACTCTGCCGAGCTCGAGACCACACCGACACTCAACACATACAGTTGTGATCAAAATTATTCAACCCCCACACAATTTGTATTTTAGCAAGTTGGACATTTATTCCATCCATCCATCCATCTTCTTCCGCTTATCCGAGGTCGGGTCGCGGGGGCAACAGCCTAAGCAGGGAAACCCAGAGTTCCCTTTCCCCAGCCACTTCGTCTAGCTCTTCCCGGGGGATCCCGAGGCGTTCCCAGGCCAGCCGGGAGACATAGTCTTCCCAACGTGTCCTGGGTCTTCCCCGTGGCCTCCTACCGGTTGGACGTGCCCTAAACACCTCCCTAGGGAGGCGTTCGGGTGGCATCCTTACTAGATGCCCGAACCACCTCATCTGGCACCTCTCGATGTGGAGGAGCACCGGCTTTACTTTGAGCTCCTCCCGGATGGCAGAGCTTCTCACCCTATCTCTAAGGGAGAGCCCCGCCACACGGCGGAGGAAACTCATTTCGGCCGCTTGTACCCGTGATCTTATCCTTTCGGTCATGACCCAAAGCTCATGACCATAGGTGAGGATGGGAACGTAGATCGACCGGTAAATTGAGAGCTTTGCCTTCCGGCTCAGCTCCTTCTTCACCACAACGGATCGGTACAACGTCCGTATTTTGTTTATAGTCATATCAAATAAAGATGTGTCAAATAGACAAATGCAACTTAAATTGTAATACTGTATTTGACAAAATACCAAAAAGGGAGATTTTTCTTAATATCTCATTGACAAAATGATTCAACCCCCTACTTACATGCATCTTTAGTACGTGATGTCAGTTTTACTTTTTTAATACATTTGCAAAAAAAACTAGATTCTTAATGAGTGTACATTGAGGGAAAATGAACTTTTCTGATTTTAGTTAACGGCTGCAATTAAACAAACAATGAACAACTGCTAGTTACTGCTAGTAACTTTGGGTCGGATGCGATGATAGTACATCCAACAGCAGACTCAAAGTCCTCTCCTAACAAGGTTTCGGGAATGAACATCTAATGGGTTACGAAGGAACAGACATGCCATGTCTGACAGTTTACCTTAGGTTCAGCAGGAAGGAGACATGAAGTCAGGGTTTGTTCAAGAAAACCTACATGCGAGCATCTTAAGTGTATTGACTATAAGTTCCCATGGTAACTGACTTGTGTATTTTTCTAGAACTGAGAACCCAGACTTTCCCTTGCCAGAGGGTTAACATACTGTAGAGTAGTGGTTTTCAAGCTTTTTTCACCAACTATCACTTTAGAAAACACTTGCCTCTCCAAGTACTACCATAATAACCAACATTTAAATACAGTAGCATAGTAGGCCTAAGTATTTATTAAAAACAAGGCAAGGTTTTATTAAACAAGTATATTTAAAATTGTTGCCACTAACATTACACAGTTTGAACAGTTACACTGTGTTTGAGTATTCAATTAAGTGATTCTTTGGCGTACCACTAAATAAAGCCCATACCAGTTTGAAAATCACTGCTCTGGTTTTCACTTAAGCCGCTTTCTGGGATACCCACCCGAAACCCCGGTGTAATCAAACAAAGCTTTGTGTTTGACTTCAATGAGTATCTACTGCATAGTTGTGCCAGCTAAACTATAAACAACTGTTAAGCATATTCTGCTTCTTGGCTCTCACCCCAAACTACTTTTCTGTTTCAGTATTTGCAATTATTTTGAATCATCACACGACTGGACAAGTGAAGGTAGAGTAGAAATTACAACAAAAATCCCCCCAGAGGGTGCATTTTTTTTTAGACATAAAGGCACTGAGTGAAATTGTTTAAGTGGTGCACAATATTTGTTTTGTCTTTGTTTATGAAGCAGATGGATCAGAGACCTCTCCGAGTGATTGTCTTGAAGCCACCAGCCATTGAGCGGCCTGAAATGGATGCCAAGGCAAGAAGGATGTTAGAAGAACTGCACTAAATCTTTAAATACGAGGACTGTTATTTTTGATTAGGAACTTCTTGTGAATTAAGACATTTAAGTGCAACATGATTAATGTGATTGCGCTGTTGTTAACCTCCACCCAATGTATGCATGACTAATCAGAATCATTTTAATTGGTCGAATATGTATCGCGCAAGTGATTTGACTTTGACTCTGTTCAATGCAATCAATCAAAGATTATTAAGAAGTCCAAAGGGGTAATGAGATTTATTTTGTACATCTGACCTAGAAGAAAAAAATGGTTGCCCTTTAGTGGCCATTTGTATCAATAATGTTCACCTGTGCAAATGTCAAAAGGCCACAGATCAAGACCATTTAATGCAAACATTTTAATATAAAATCAACCAAGTTTAAGTGTTTAAAAAATGAAAAACAATGAGTATTAAAAAAAAAACGTCAACCAATCGGCTCGGAGAGCAACTTACATGAAAAATAAAGTTCTGTGTAAACCATTTTTGTCTACCATGGCAGTGAAGTTGGTGGACGAATATTTGAACCAACGATGTTGGTGGGTCTGGCCTCTGATCTGGTAGAAAAGGAAGTTACAACCACATTAAATGACAAAAAATAAACATGTTTCATAGTGCCACTATTAAAAGGAAAGCCACACTTTTTATTTTGTCTATACCTCATAATCCCTACCTGAGACAAAAACGTGTTTCTCTTTGTATTAATTTGTAATATTTGGCTTGTACTACACAGCCAACATTATTTTGTCCATAACTCCAAAAAATAAAATAAAATCCAAAACCCGCCAACACTCCCATTTACGTGCCGTGAGGTGCATATTACCCAAGTATTAGTGACACCGTTATTAGAAAAGCTAACAACGAGGAACTACATTTACCAGCACCTTGATCAGAGAAAACTAGCTACTGTGGCTATTTACACTGCAAAAAGTCAGTGTTCAAAAACAAAAAACCTTTTTTTTTACTAAAATTAGGGGTATTTTATTTTAACCAAGCAAAATTATCTGCCGATAGAACAAGAAAATTCGGCTTGTCAAGACTTTCCAAAACAAGTCAATTTAGCTAACTTCAATGAACCAAAAAATACCTTAAAATAAGTATAGTATCAATAATAACAAGTGCACTTTTCTTTGTAGAAAAAAAAATGACCTTTTTGCTTAATATGTTCAAAAATATTCTTAAATTAAGCAAATGCTAGTGCCATTATCTTGACATAATGATATGAGCTCGGCATCATGATTTTTTTTTCATGCTTGAAGTATGAAAATATTACTTTAAAAAAGTAGTTTTATACTTGTGAGTGTTAATTACATAGCTTTGCATCAGTTGATATTCTAGTTTCAAGGATGTTTTACTCAATATTGGTCATAAAATCTCAGCAACAAGCTGTAATATCTGACTGAGATCATTTAGGACCAAAACCCTTAAAGTAAAACACCAACATAAAATCTGCTTAGTGAGAATAATTATCTTATCAGACAAAAAATAAGCACATATCACCCATATTTGAGATATTTAATATTACTTAGATTTCAGTTTTTCCAGTGTACATACTGAGCTGGTGAGCTGTTGTTGCATTATCGCCTCGAGTTGTTCAAAGTTTGTATTAGATTATTAATTCAGCCCCGAAGATATCAATAGTAAGACGGAAAAAAACTCTGGTTTGCTCCCATCTTCTTTTTAAATTTTACCTCTAAGGATTATGCTGAAATCTTCATCTAAACGGGAAACACATAAGGAGAGCAGACATTGTATGGTAAGTGACTGTTTTACTATTTACATAGTTTGTATTGCTTGTTACTTTACTATTTTTAGATCTGCTGATCACACAGCGTGTAAAACTTCTAGCTCATCCTTCGTATATTCAGGATCCAAGTGATTTAGTTCTGGATTATCATGTCACAAAGTAGTCATTAGTTCTCATGAAGTCTGCTATGAATCTCAGCAACAATCGGGCGGAAGGCGGTGTACACCCTGGACAAGTCGCCACCTCATCGTAGGGCCAACACAGATAGACAGACAACATTCACACTCACATTCAAACACTAGGGCCAATTTAGTGTTGCCAATCAACCTATCCCCAGGTGCATGTCTTTGGAAGTGGGAGGAAGCCGGAGTACCCGCAGGGAACCCACGCATTCACGGGGAGAACATGCAAACTCCACAGTAAATATTAAATGCTTTATGAAAGTGCTTGTTATTACATTAAATCACATATTTACTTGCAGAATGTATTTAAAACATTGATGGAAGTGTTTTACAGGCTTTATAGGCTAAATACATTGAATACCCATTACCTGCATTGTTAGCAGTCTACAACAAATTCTACTACAAATCAAAATGCACAACAAAGAAAAAAAGCATTCGTGTACTTTTCTCGCATGGGGATTAAAAATGAGGGGCAACATTTTTAAAAAGTGCACTTCCCCTTTAAGATACTGTCTGACTTACCGATGACTATTGTTACCCCACACAAAAGGAACTGCAGCATCATCAACCTCTGCAAAACAGAGAGGGAAATCAATAAATTATATGTACGCAATAAATCACTTTCATACTAATTGTAACATGCATTCTTCAATTCATACATAAGAAAATTATGGGGTGTTTTAAAATTTCCTGCAATTGGGTGCATTTCTACACTATGTCAACCACTTTTGGCTGTCTTTTTGACACTTAGAAGTCCCATGTAATGTACCAAATAATTTGTTTATTCTTAGTAGATAATTTACTTCCAGAGATGCTTTCCTCTTCATTCACCTTAGGTGTATGGAGCCTTGGCCAGGAGGACTTGATATCATCAAGCGGTATCTAGCGATCATTGAGTGTTTCGACCCTGAACCGTAACACCCTACCGCTGGTGGGCCGGCAGTGGTGGCAAGTAACTGCCTATCTCCTCCACCTGGCTTCCAGCTCATCTTGTCTCTCCTGTTCCATAACCAGCAAGAGGCCCTGTTTGCTGCCTCCCCCATTCTGCGAGCTGCTGTCTTTCTCTCCTTCCCTGTTATTCCCAAAACTGTGAGCAATCTCCATACCGACTGGGCAGGGAATAATCTGCAGCCGACCTCGACCGGGAACAGCCATGCCTGCCATCCTTTTCCCCTGTAGTCATTCAAAAGGTCTTGGTATTTGGCACTTTTCCTTTCAAAGGCTTGGTCGCACCTTTCTTCCCATGGGACTGTGAGTTCTATGAGAATGATCTTCTTTGCCTCTTCAGACCACAGCACCACATCAGGGTTGTCTGGACAACTTGGGGGAACTGCAGCCTTCCTCCCAGGTATACCTTCATGTCCCAAGAACGAGCCATTTGTAATAGGCTCTTCCTTGATGTTGCTGTGGTTGGTGGCTTTTCTCCGTCCCTCACAAACTGGATTGATCTTCTCCCTTGTGGTTTCCGTTTCTTGCATCTCTGCTGCTCCAGGGTGTGAGCCAGTGTCATGAGCACCTTGTCATGACGCCATCTGTATCTCCCTTGAGTAAGTGTTGTTTTACACCCTGACAGGATGTGCGCCATGGTACCCTTCTCCCGGCAAAGCTTGCATAGTGGATCCTCTCTCATGCCCCCACCTATGCAAGTTTGTTGGAGTCGGGTGTGTGTCATACACTGATCTCAGCAAGAAAGAGATGCAAAATGGTTCCAGCTTCCATAGATCTGCCCACGTGATCCTTCTCTTAGGGAGGTCCCATTTGGTCCAGGCTCCCTGGGTCGCTAGTTCCACTGCTCTTGATTTTCGACCTTCCTCTTCCAGGTTTCGTACTTCCTCCTCGATCATAGCTCTTCTTTCCCTGGGTTCTGCTTCACTCCACAGTTAAACATGGGAAGTTCCAAGACCTTGTCTTCCTGTGAATGGCGTTCCTATGATGTCACGTAGCCTCAACATGCTCTCAGCTTGTGCAACAGATGTGTCAGCTTGCCCACTTGCGTACTGATCTCGTAGTGACGCCTCTGGTCTGACTTGTTCATCCTGGGAGACTTTGTATGTCATTAAGACTCTGCACTTTGCTACCTTGAACTCCTCCACCACGGATGACAAGGGATGCTGGGGCTGTCCTGATCTTATGTAGAGGACTACTGATGTGAAGCTTGGAGGGATTCCCAGCCATTTTCTGAGGTTATTTATCTTTCTCTCCACTCATTCTACACGTTATAGGGATGTCATACACCGTCAACAGCCACATGAGTCTTGGTAACAGTCCATGTTGGTAGAGCCATGTTTTAAATTTACCAGGGAGTCCGGATTTTTACATTATTTAACATTATCATCATTAGGTTAAGTTACTTTATTAGTACCAAAAGGTAAACTTGTTTTGCAGCCAGCAAGATCAGGACATCCATTAAAACACACAGGAAAAAGTAAACTCTTAGACATGACAATACAAATACCTACCAAATAACAAGCATTACAAACATTGGAAAGATTATAAAATTGTAGATGTACTCAAAGTTTCCCCTAATAAGGATTGAAAATGTTATGTAAAATTCTATAACATGCATGCAAAGAACACAGGAAATATGTCCAAAAATACCTTTCATACAGTATTTCACCATTTTGGCAACTAAGTCCTGTAGCCACGGCTAATATATTCCCGGTGTTGTTACTTGTTTACAACCTGTCACGCCAAAAATACACCTTCTCGCTGGCTACTAATAGTGCAGAAATACAAATGCTTCGGAATTAACAGTGTTTGGATTGTAATCATCTCGATATGATTAGCAAAAAGACCTTAAACGTTGTTGTCAAGTGTTTTGCTATCTTCGCTGTGCTTTTCCCACACTCGAAAGGGTGTACAAATGCTGAATATAGCTTCTGGATTTCACTCAAAAGACCAGACCGTTGTTATTTTATTTTTATTTTATTTTCCTTTAGTTTGCATCAATTTCTTCAAACAATGAAACAGCTTCTTTTTCCTTTTAAGAAGCCTTAGCAGCTTTTGGTTGCTTTCAGGAGCTTTTAGAGTCTTTGGTAGCTTTTACTAGTCTTCAAAGGGGAACATTATCACAATTTCAGAAGGGTTAAAACCAATAAAAATCAGTTCCCTGTGGCTTGATTTATTTTTCGAAGTTTTTTTCAAAATTTTACCCATCATGAAATATCCCGAAAAAAGGCTTTAAAGTGCCTGATTTTTGCTATCTGTAAAACCACCGTCCATTTTCCTGTGACGTCATCTAGTGATGCCAATACAAACAACATGGCGGATAGCACTGCAAGATGTAGTGTGGAGGCAAACGAAGGAAAACGAAATTGAAGAAGAAACTGAAGATATTGAGCGAATAGCTATTGAAGCTATTCGGCGATCGCCTTCCAAC
Organism: Nerophis ophidion; assembly: GCF_033978795.1. Classification (NCBI taxonomy): domain Eukaryota; kingdom Metazoa; phylum Chordata; class Actinopteri; order Syngnathiformes; family Syngnathidae; genus Nerophis; species Nerophis ophidion. Next base: position 36,404,862 of record NC_084616.1, on the reverse strand, counting down.
CAACGATTGCATCTTTTGACCAGACCACTGGAGCAACTTAAATCTGTCGATTGGTAAGTGTTTGTTTGGCATTAAACGTGGGTGGAGGGAAAGGCTGGATGCAAATATAGCTACAAATGTACATACAGCTAGCCTAAATAGCATGTTAGCATCGATTAGCTGGCAGTCATGCCGCGACCAAATATGTCTGATTAGCACATAAGTCAATAACATCAACAAAACTCACCTATGTGATTTCGTTGACTTTATCGTTGGAAATGCATCTGCTTTGAGTGTCGCACGATATCCTCACGTTTCTCCGTGCCATGTGTGTCGTAGCATCGCCGTACGTACAGCTAGCCTAAATAGCATGTTAGCATCGATTAGCATACTGTGCTAACCACGTGCATCAACTTGAATCCGTCCCTGATCGTGTTGTTACACCCTAAGACAACATAAAGGCGAGGCATGATGTCTCCAAGGTACGGAAAACAGCCGAAAAAACGGAAAATAACTGAGCTGATTTGACTCGGTGTTTGTAATGTGTTTGAGAAAATGGCGGATTGATTACCTATGTGACGTCACGTGACGTCATCGTTCCGAGAGCGAATAATAGAAAGGCGTTTAATTCGCCAAAATTCACCCATTTAGAGTTAGGAAATCGGTTAAAAAATGTATGGTCTTTTTTCTGCAACATCAAGGTATGTATTGATGATTACATAGGTCTGGTGATAATGTTCCCCTTCAAGGAGCTTTTACCAGTCTTTTAGGTGAAAAACCGGCTGTCCGTTCAGCTTTTGGTACTTTTTTGGCACAACTTTGGGTTATCTTCAAGGATAGTGAACCTTCCTCCACTCTGCGCTGCGGTGGCGTCTTTTGCCCTCCTTGATTTGACGCAGCTGTCTAATTACCGGGCTCGCGCACCAGCAGGTGAGACGGGAGCGTGCTGCGCTCTACCCGCGCATGAATGTAAATAGATGGGCTCTGCTCATATAAACAGACTGGTTGAACTAATGCCGAATTATACAGCTTACCTGGGGTTGCCAAGGTGAATAGGGGAGCTTTACCATAAAATATATATTTTTTAAAAATGGGGTTTGGCTGGTTGCCAAATCGCCACGGTTGCGAGCTTGCACATCAGCTGACGAGACAGCTTTTCGCCGCTACAGTTGTAGCTCAGATAGCGAATGGAGATGACAACAAGTAAGCTAGCTAGATGGTTAGCTAACTAGCAAGCTAGTTTTGGTGCTCCTCATCGTCTGCCTGTCATGCAACTTGTTTAGGCAAGATGAACAGTGAGTACCTGCAGCTGAGGAGAGCGTTCAACAGATTTAGTTTCAATTGTATTTTTATCGATGTCACAGAAAAAAAAAATGCAGAGGTGATATTTTGCCGCGAATATTATTGTGTTCACAGACATTTCACGTGCCTGCTATTGGTACCTGTTTTTGTGTAATTAGGATTCCCATAAGTCCCGAGAGTTTGAAATCAAACCATGAAGACATTGTAGAGCTTTTAGTAAAACAATCTTGCCTGCCTTCATACTTGCTCCAGACAAGTCATTTTAGATTTTCCACAAGTTTGCTATTGTAGTCCAATGTTGTAGTCCCTAAATTTCTTTTTTTCGTCTGTCTTCTTGATGTGGGGCAGACTGTCTCATACATGCACATGCATCCTCTGCTGTTGCCATTTCTAATACAAAAATAGCGTAGAGTTCAAACTTATATGTCTGTAGACTCCATATGTAAGCATATGGCTAACGGGGAAAAAAAGCCGTTGAAGTAAAGGCACGTATTACAAAGGCTTCAAAGTAGGCTGCTGACATTTGCAGTAAAATATTGCTTCATTTCCTGTTGTATTATTTTATCAAAACTATTATTAATCTAATTGCTTATTTACTGTTGATAGTTGGTTACTTTCTGTTGTAAAATGTGTCTAGCTACCCTTCTGCTTAAATGTATTGACTACTTATTCGTCTGTTTGGCTACCTTACATTAGTTTTGGTCAATACTACAAATTTCGTTATTGTTTTAATACCAAGTAGTTACAGGGGCAGAATTGGTCATACCTCCGCTGATACCTTAAATTTGTAACATCATTGGATGATTGAATTTTCTCATCCACAATTTTAATGCGCCAGAAACACAGAATGGTATAGAACAATAGCAATAAATGATTTCCTCTTATTGGCTTGGATTTAAATAATTTAGTGTTTGCCCTAAAAACCCCCATGTGTCCTGGGACGTACTTCCTGAGTTTTTATCTCTCTAACCACTGTGAGATCAACCATATACTGTTGGTTGTATTCAGTCACATGACATGAGTGGAAGTAAAAGAAAGTGGGAGGCCACCAAACCAACATGGCTACTGTGCAACACTGCGTGCAAACTGAGTACGCAAAGAGTCTATATTTTACCGCTAAAAGCCATTAGGAGCAAAAAATCAAATCATGCAATGCAATCTATCTCTATATATGTTATCAAAGAAAGATTTGTCAAGTGATCTCAAGGATTATCCGTCGGTCGCATTCCCAGACATGTCGAACGATACGTTGTCATTCTACATAACAAAACAGATTCATTTCTGGAAAAGCATGGAAACGTAAAACTCCTTTGCGTGTGGCTGCGTGAGGGAAATTGGTATCAAATTATCCCGGATAAATTGTACATTGTTAATGTTCAGGTAAGGTTGCATTTGATAATTTAACCTAACTCCATGTAAACAAACTGTGTTTAACACTTGATAACCTTGATTCACTGTTGTTCATTTTCACACTATGTTAACCACTGAAACATAATCGGTGACACCAATTAAGACCTGGCTGGTTGTGAAAGAAGAAAGAAGTGATCACAGCTCAATAAGTATGCGTGACTTTTGTCCTGTCTTATTGAATTATAACTATAGCTCTCAACGTTGTGTATGTGTTGAAAGCTTCATTTATAATTGCTGCCCTTAGTAAAAGCTGAACTTTTTTAGGTTTTTCTCACATTTGCTTTCTTTTATTTGGACTTGCCGACTTGGTGCTTTACGAAACACTCACGGCATAAATGCCTTTAAAAAATTCCGAAACAAAATAATAAAAAAATGATGCCAACATAATACTTGAAAGGGAAATCACTAAAAGTTAAAAGAATATCAAACAAACTTAATGTGATATTTGCAAATGTTCTTTGACTTTGCTACCTTGGACTGGAGTAATATATTTCAGAGCCACTTTTCTCGTCGTTTTGTAAAATCTTTACATTCTTCCTTCTTTTTGATTACCTCTCGAGAAACTCTGAAGAAACGTTATCCTTTTCACGATTTGAACGGTTCCACAGCCTAACAATGCAAGTATAATGCATTTTTCTTGGAAACGCTCGATGACAACCCACTTTGAGGCTCGCATAGTTAATGAGCCGTACATGACATCAGGTGAATACAATCTATTCTGATTCTAAACTTGGTACCATTAAACTGTTGACATTTTTATCAATCCACCCAGCTTTGCTTACATTCAAGAGCTGTAGTTTGTGTTTAACATATTCTCCTACAGTGTATAGTGTAGCAACTTTAGCTATTTCTCGTCTTCTAAAGGTGATACTTGTAAGAAACAGTTTATTTGCCGCCATGCAGGTGAGGATTGCTGACTTACAAGTGACTTTGCACTGTGGTAGGACGTTAGTTGCTAGCGTTAATACTATGTTGCATTGAGGAAGCCTTTGTTCGCTTATCGCTGTCAAAATTGCAGACATAGCTACAATGTGTCATCAACACGCATTAGCCAAATTTATATCATATTGGACAAAACCCCAAACCAGTGACGTTGGCACGTTGTGTAATTCGTAAATAAAAACGGAATACAATGATTTGCCAATCATTTTGAACTTATTTTCAATTAAATATACTGCAAAGATATTTAATGTTCGAACTGAAAAACTTAATTTGTTTTTGCAATCAGCCGTTAACTTAAATTCTAAGTTAATGATTATTTGCAAAAACTAATTTTTTCCTTCTGCAAATTATCATTAACTTCAAATTTAATGGCAGCTACACGTTGCAAAAAAAGTTGTCACAGGGGCATTTTTGCCACTGTGTTACATGGCCTTTCCTTTTAACAACACTCAGTAAACGTTTAGGAACTGAGGAAACCAATAATTTCTAAGTTTATCAGGTGGAATTATTTCCAATTCTTTCTTGATGTACAGCTTACGTTGTTCAACAGTCCGGGGTCCCCGTTGTGGTATTTTAGGCCTTATATTGAGCCACACATTTTCAATGGGAGACAGGTCTGGACTACAGGCAGCCCAGTCTAGTACCCGCACTCCTTTACTATGAAGCCACGCTGTTGTAACATGTGGCTTGGCATTGTCCTGCTGAAATAAGTAGGGGCATCCATGATAACATTGCATGAATGGAAACATACAGTGGGTCAAAAAAGTATTTAGTCAACCACCGATTGTGCAAGTTCTCCCACTTAAAATGATGACAGAGGTCCGTAATTTTCTTCAACTGTGAGAGACAGAATGTGAAAAAAAAATCCAGGAATTCACATTGTAGGAATTTTAAAGAATTTATTTGTAAATTATGGTGGAAAATAAGTATTTGGTCAACCATTCAAATCTCTCACTGATGGAAGGAGGTTTTGGCTCAAAATCTCACGATACATGGCCCCATTCATTCTTTCCTTAACACGGATCAATCGTCCTGTCCTCTTAGCAGAAAAACAGCCCCAAAGCATGATGTTTCCACCCCCATGCTTCACAGTAGGTATGGTGTTCTTGGGATGCAAGCACGACGATTTGAGTTTACACCAAAAAGTTATATTTTGGTTTCATCTGACCACATGACATTCTCCCAATCCTCTTCTGTATCATCCATGTATCCATTTTGTATGTATCCATACTTATTTTCCACCATAATTTACAAATAAATTCTTTACTATTCTTACAATGTGAATTCCTGGATTTATTTTTCACATTCTGTCTCTCACAGTTGAAGTGTACCTATGATGAAAATTACAGACCTCTGTCATCATTTTAAGTGGGAGAACTTGCACAATCGGTGGCTGACTAAATACTTTTTTGCCCCACTGTATGTTTCCAAAACCTGTATGTACCTTTCAGCATTAATGGTGCCTTCACAGATGTGTAAGTTACCCATGCCTAGGGAAATAATACACCCCCATACTGTACCATCTCAGATGCTGGCTTTTGAACTTTGCGCTCATAGCAACATGGATGGTTCTTTTCCTCTTTGGTCCAGAGGACACAATGTTCAGTTTCAAAAAACAAATTGAAATGTGGACTCGTCAGACCACAGAACAATTTGCATCAGTCCATCATAGATGAGGTTGGGCCCAGCGAAGCCGGCGGCATTTCTGGGTGTTGGTTGATAAATGACTTTCGCTTTGCATAGTAGAGTTTTAACTCGCACTTACAGATGTAGCGGCCAACTGTAGTTACTGACTAGAGATGCGCAGTTTGCGGTCTCATCCGCAGAGTCCGCGGATAAACTGCGGGTCTGGCGGGTGACATGACGAAAAACAGATTTTAATTAGATTCGGGCGGGTGGCGGTTGAACTATTCGGAATTATTTGTTATTCATGGTTCAGGGATGGGTATCCTTTATCGTTTAAAGAGCCATTTACGACCCGTGTCACAAAGCAAAGAAAACAATAGGAGACGCTAACATTCTCTAGAATGACTGCCGGCAGTCACCCAATTAATAAGTATTAGGGCGTGCTATGAAGCCATTGGCTTAGTCGCCTTCTACAGCATGTACGATCTGCTTGTCAGTCCCGCAACATGTTGTGTGTGGCTCCGCAGACACATGCACACGACTGCAAGGCATTCTGGGTGACACAGCGTACACTAATGGTTGTGATATAAACAATTTTAACACTCTTGGTAATATGCACCACGCTGTGAAGCCACACCAAACAAGAATGACAAACACATTTTGTGAGAACATCCTCCTAGTAACACAACATAAACGCAACACAACAAATACCCAGAATCCTTTGCATCCGTGACATTTCCTGACTATCGTATACACCCCGCTAGCAGCAAACCCCGAAATCCCCCCCCCACACCGCCCCACCCCCCATGCGTCGGTAAGGTGGGTGGGCTTGGGGGCGCGGGGGTGTAAAATATATTCAGGAAGAGTCACGGATGCAAGGGATTCCGGGTATTTGTTGTGTTACTGTGAGGATGTTCTCCCTCCCGAAATGTGGAAATGTGTTTGTCATTCTTGTTTGGTGTGGCTTCACAGCGTGGCGCATATTAGTAAGAGTGTTAAAATTGTTTATATCACAACCATCAATGTACTCTGTATCACCCAGTATGCCTTTCAATCTTGTACGTGTGATTGCGGAAGCTGCGTACAACATGTTGCTGGACTAACAATCGGTTTGTACATGTTGCTGAAAGTGTCAAAGGCAATGTCCTCACAGCATGCCCTTACTCTTATCGTCAGGATGAACACATGTGGATATTCGCGAGAACGTTAGCTGCTCCCATTGTCTTCTTTACTCTGTGACACGGGTTTAAATAGCTCTTCGGGTGGTAAAGGTGGCCGACCTCTGATGTATTTCAACGGGCGGGTGGCGGGCGGTTGCGGTTCTGATAAAATGTTGGTTCGGGTGGATGGCGGGTGGATGACGACTTTGGTGATGCGGTTGCGGATGACATAATTGCCTATCCGCACATCTCTATTACTGACAGTGGTTTTACGAATTGTTCCTGAGCCCATGTGGTGATATCCTTTACACACTGATGTCGGTTATGGATGCAGTACTACCTGAGGGATCGAAGGTCCCGGGCATTTAGGGCTGGGCGGTATATCGATATACACGATATATCGCGGGTTGGTCTCTGCGCGATATCAAAAATGACTCTATTGTGATATTCGAGTATACGTTCTCACGCAGTTGCTTTTAGCTGCGAGTATTACATTACAGGCTCTCCTCACTCTTTCCTGTCTCTCCTTCTCTCTGACAGAAATCGCACCTTCTTACATATGTCACATACAGTCACGTCATAAGTCACATACGTATACGCCCTCGCGAAGCAGAGAGGTAGCAGATTGGGTAACGTTATCTGTGATGCCAGCAGAGCCGTGCGAGAGTAGCAAAAGTACGGTTGAAAAGAAGATATTTTTCTAAACCTCACTACACAAACAACAGCCAAAAGGAGACAACGTGGTTGTACACAGCTAACTTTGCAAGTCGCAGAAATACTTACTATGTGCAGTTTCTCAAAATTTAAATAATTATGTTTAAAGTACATACCCACAGAAATCTTTACTACTTGTCAGGAAAATGGAAGATCTACCCAGCTATGTCAGTTGATGGTTGAGGGTGAAGATGTCTGCGAAATTTTGCGGATGAAGACGCGATATCTTGAGATTCCAGACCACGTGACCAAGACGCAATGCACCCTGGGAAGTAGTGGCAACTCCTTTCATGAAGATCAATGACTTTTTTTTCTTTTTTCTTATGGTCCTATCTGTTTTTGCTCTTAATGTGCGAGGGATACGTGACATAACTAAAAGAAAGTCATTATTTTCAGTCAGTCTGAAAGTAAATATGTATGCTTTCTGCAGGAATATTGTACTTAAAGGCCTACTGAAACCCACTACTACACACCACGCAGTCTGATAGTTTATACATCAATGATGAAATATTAACATTGCAACACATGCCAATAAGGCCTTTTTAGTTTACTGAATTACAATTTTAAATTTCCCTGGAGTTTCGTCTTTGAAACGTCGTGTAATGATGACGTGTACGCAAGACGTCACAGTTTTTTAGAAAGTATAAGCGCTGCGCACACACACAGCTAAAAGTCGTCTGCTTTAACGGCATAATTATACAGTTTTTGGGACATCTGTGTTGCTGAATCTTTTGCAATTTGTTCAATTAATATTGGAGAAGTCACAGTAGAAAGATGGAGTTGGGAAGCTTTTGTGAATTAGTGAATTATATTTACAAAGCGCTTTTCTCAAGTGACTCAAAGCGCTTTACATAGTGACACCCAATATCTAAGTTACATTTAAACTAGTGTGGGTGGCACTGGGAGCAGGTGGGTAAAGTGTCTTGCCCAAGGACACAACGGCAGTAACTAGGATGGCACAAGCGGGAATCGAACCTGCAACTCTCAAGTTGCTGGCACGGCCACTCTACCAACCGAGCTATGCAGCCTTTATCCACACAAACACATGGTGATTCCTTGTTTAAAATTCCTGGAGGTGAAACTTTACTATGGATCAGAGCGCGGTCAAGAGAACATGGATCCCAACCACATGTCAACCAGCAGGTTTCGGTGAGAAAATTGTGGTTAAAAAGTCAGTTCTTCCCGGAGAAAAGCTGAGCTTGTGCCGTCCATAGCTGCCGTCGACTCCCCTGAGACACTGCGCGTCTAGACACCCGTGGAGACACCCTTCCGACTATCAGGTAATATTAAACTCACTAAAACACTAGCAACACAATAGAAAGATAAGGGATTTCCCCAAATTAACGTAGTAAATGTGTCTAAAAAAATCGGAATACGTCCTGATTTTTGTTTTTTACTTTTTTTTTTTTTTTTTTCCTAGTCCGTCGCTATCAATATCCTCAAACACAAATCTTTCATCCTCGCTCAAATTAATGGGGAAATTGTCGTTTTCTTGGTCAGAATAGCACTTTTTGTTGGAGGCTCCCATTAAAAACAATGTGAATATGTGAGGAGCCATCAAACATGTGACGTCATCGTCTGCGACTTCCGGTAGAGGCAGGGCATTTTTTCTTTGAACCGAAAGTTGCGGACTTTATCGTGGATGTTCTCCACTAAATCCTTTCAGCAAAAATATGGCAATATCGCAAAATGATCAAGTATGACACATATGGACCTGCTATCCCCGTTTAAATAAGAAAATCTAATTTCAGTAGGCCTTTAACATCTGTACAGGAACCACATTCATGTAAAAGAGATTAATCTTTTTGGAAACAACAGTGGGGAGGTTAGTCTCTTTTTAGTCATGGCTCCAATATATCTAGTGGAGTCGCCATTTTATTCGACAGGAATTCTAAAGGTAAAATTGTTGACTTACCATTAGGGTTGCAAATGGGTGGAAAGTTTCAGATACATTTCCAGAAATTTACCACAGAAAGTTAAGCTGGGGAAGTTTGGAAATTTTTACCATTTTTGGATTATTCCAAAATTGGACACCGTCCATGAGAATTAATGGGAATATAGAATAGAATAGAATAGAATAGAAAGTACTTTATTGATCCTTGGGGGAAATTCAGCACCACAGTTCGCTCACAATAAACATTAATAATAATAAATAACATATGACATATATTATATATATAATATATGAATAATATAAATATATTCTACATTTAAGTGCAGTCAAGAAGGAACATATGCATTATACAATCTGATGGCTGTCGGTATGAAGGACCTCCTGTGTCACATTTTGGGAGTCTGAGCCTTCCACTGAACGTGCTCATTCTCTCCACAAGGTGCGAGTGTAGTGGGTGGGAGGTGTTGTCCATAATGGCTCGGAGTTTTGCTAGACTTCTCCTCTCTAACACCACCGCCAGAGAGTCCAGCTCCCCTCCCACCACTTTACTGGCCTTCTCTACCAACTTGTCCAGTCTGATGCGTCCCTCACTCTCAGCTCGCTGCCCCAGCAAGCCAGGGCATACAAGAAAGCGCTCGCCACCACTGACTCGTAGAACATCTTCAACATCTTTGTACAGACGTTGAAGGATTCTAGCCTCCTGAGGAAGTAGAGGCGGCTCTGTCCCTTCTTGTAGAGGGCCTCAGCGTGTTTTGACCCATTCAGCTTGTTGTCGACGTGTACTCCGAGGTATTAATAATCCTCAACCATGTCCACATCGAACCCCCTGATGGAAACAGGGGTTGCCGGAGTACTCCTCCTCCTTCCCAGGTCCACAACCAGACAAATATATGGGAATTAATGGGTAATTACAATAATTATATATTATTGGGCACTTACCATACCCTACCAACTTTATTTCTAAAACCCTTCAAAAACAACCATAGTTGAAGAACAAAGCTGTACACCACAAGTAAATAAAGGCAAAAGGACAAACTAAAAAAATAACATTTAAAACAGAAGTAAAAAACACATTGAAATAGCAAATACAAATTACCCTAAGAACAATTTGTTAGATAAAAAGCAGTTAAAAAGTTAAAAACAGTTAAAAAAGTTAAACGGTAACAACAGTTTAAAGTCTCATGCTGGGTTAAAAGCCAGTGAAAAAAATTGGGTTTCAAGAAGGGTATTAAAAATAGCCAAGGAAGGGGCCTGTCTCACATGGAGAGGGAGATCATTCCAGAGTTTGGGACCAGCAACAGAGAAACTCTGTCCCTTCTGAGCTTGCGCTTTGATTTGGGGACCTCCAGGATCAGCTGATCAGCTGACCTGAGGGACCGGTGGGGGCATAGAGGTGGAGCAGCTCAGAGAGGTAAGGTGGGGCAAGACCATGTAAAGATTTAATAACAAGTCAGATAATTTTAAAATTGACTCTAAAAGACACAGGCAGCCAGTGGAGGGAGGCTAAAACAGGAGTAATGTGCTCTCTTTTTCTTGTGTTGGTTAAAAGTTGGGTAGCTGCATTTTGGGCCAGCTGCAGACGTGAGAGAGAGGATTGATTAATACCAAAATACAAAGAGTTACGGTAATCCAGCCGAGATGTAATGAAGGCATGGATTACTGTCTCAAACTGTTGCCTAGAAAGGAGGTTTTTAACCTTGGCCAGCTGATGTAAATAAAAAAAAACTGGCTTTCACCACTGTGCCAAACTGACGGTCCAATTTAAAAATCACTGTCAATACAAAAGTCCAGGTTGGTGACGATGGGCTTAATGTGCAAAGTCAAGGGGCCAAAGTCAACAGGGCGGAGCTCACAGGTACCACTAGGTCCAAACACTATCACTTCTGTCTTCTTTTCATTGAAATTTAAGAAGTTTAGCGCCATCCAGGCCTTGATATCTTCAAGGCAAGCAAGTAGTGGCTTCATTGAAGAGGCATGATTTCTCTTTAACGTAAAATAAATTTGTGTGTCTTCGGCATAACAATGAAAACAAATATCATGCTTTCTTAGGATTGAGCCCAGAGGAAGTAAATAAATAGAAAAGAGAAGTGGTCCTAAAACTGAGCCTTGTGGGACCCCACATGTCAATGGAGCAACACAGCATTCAAAATCAGCAACATTTACAGAGAAAGTCCTGTTAGTGAAATATGACTTCAGCCAACTCAAAGCAGTACCACAGATGCCCACTTGATGCTGTAGGCGGCTAATTAAAATATTATGGTCCACTGTATCAAATGCTGCTGTTAGATCCAGTAAAACTAAAATCACATGATCACCTAAATCTGTTGCTCTCAGGATGTCATTAAAAACCCTTAGTAATGCTGACTCGGTACTATGGACGGGTTTAAAACCAGATTGAAACACTTCTAAAATATCACAGTCCTCTAAAAAAGTGATTAACTGGGTAAAAACAATCTTCTCAAAGATCTTTGAGAGGAAAGGCAGCTTAGAAATGGGTCTAAAATGGGCTAAAACTGAACTGTCAAGACCATGTTTCTTTAAAAGCGGTGGAACCACAGCGTGTTTAAAACTGGTACGAACTACACCAGAAAACAGACTGCTATTTAAAATGTTAAGAACAGGCTGACCTATGCAAGAAAACACTTCTATAAAAAAATGTAGGACGGACAGCATCATGGGGGGGACCTGAGGGCTTCATATGATTCGTTAATTCTTCTAACTGCCGCAAAGTCACTTGCTCAAACTGATTAAAAACAGCAGAGTAGTTAAACGGGACAGAAGGGTCAGAAGTCGGAACAGAAATGAGAGCCCTTGTTGTGGCAATCTTATCAATAGAATACTCTAAAAAGGCATTGCACAATTCAGAGGAGGGTTCCAAGCATTTAGGCTGAGGGGCATTAAGAACAGAGTCAATGATTTTGAATAAAACATGAGGGTCAAAACCATTGGAGGCAATAATGTTTGCCAAATGTTCTCTTTTTTCCTCTTTTACTGTGCTGATATCGATGCCAACAGTCCTTTCAAATCTGGAGTGACACCTGAAGCTTGTCCTTCTTCCACCTGCGCTAAGCTTTGTGGCACTCGCGTCTGATCGCACGGGTTCTGATTTAGTTTTGGCCTTTTTGATTTTTATCGGAGCCACTGAGTTCAAGGCAGTCTCACAGGTGGAGTCAAACAATGCACTAACTTTCTCAGTGTCAGAAAAAACAGAGTAAGAGGGTAAAAAACCTTGGTTAAAAGCAATAATAAACTGACCAGCAGTGGAAGGGTTAAAAACTCGACAGAGACACGCAGGAGGGTGCGCTCCAGCTGTCAGGCGGTTAAAACTGGCCTCAAACATGACAGGCATATGGTCTGACAGTACATTGTCACAAATGTCCAAGTTAGACACAGGTAGACCATATGACAGGACAAGATCAAGCGTGTGACCACGTCCGTGTGTGGGGCCAGACACAAACTGTGTCAAATTAAAAGAGTCTATAAGGTTAAAAAAATCATTCACCAGTGGCTTGTTGGGACAGCATACATGGATATTAAAATCTCAAACAATGAGGACACGATCATAGCGGGGCATAATTCCTGCCAAAAAGTCCGAAAAGTCATTGATGAAGTCACTTGTCTAAATGTTGCTGCATCTTTGTGGCATTTTTGACACGTAACTCTTTGCACAGTATTTGAAAATGTACACAGCCTTTCCGCCGACACTGTTTGGGGTGAAATGTCTCCACATATCAGATGGTGTACGTGGAGTTATTCTGTTTGTATTTATTTCTTAAAACTATTGCAATGCCACACACAGATATAAATAGTCAGCTACACAATTGGACTAGTCTTTGAAAATATTTTACTGATGGACAAATGAATAGAAATAGGCTAGATCATGAGTCTCAAACATGGGCCCCCGGGCCAATTGCGGCCCTCGAGACGTTATTCTGCGGCCCCAACCTTAAAGGCATAGTGAAATGATGGTCCATTGTATGTGTCATATTTGATCATTTCGCGATATTGCCATATTTTTGTTGAAAGGATTTAGTAGAAAACATCCACGATAAAGTTCGCAACTGTCGGTGCTAAGAGAAATGCCCTGCCTCTACCGGAAGTCGCAGACTGTTGATGGCTCCTGACATATTTACTTTGATTTTAATGGGAGCCTCCAACAAACAGTGCTATTCGGACCGAGAAAACGACAATTTCCCCATTAATTTGAGCGAAGATGAAAGATTCGTGTTTGAGGATATTGATAGCGACGGACTAGAAAAAAGAAAAAAAGACGAGTTAAAAAAAAAAAACGCCATTGCATTGGGAAGGATTCCGATGTTTTTAAACACATTTAATAGGATAATTCTGGGAAATCCCTTAACTTTCTATTGTGTTGCTAGTGTTTTAGTGAGTTTAACAGCACCTGATAGTCGGAGAAGTGTGTCCACTGGTGTGTTGAGGCGCAGTGTCTCTGAGGGAAGTCACAAAGCTGCAGCAGGACGGAAGCTCCGCTGATATCCGGTAAGAAGCGACTTTTTAACCACAATTTTCTCACTGAAACCGGCTGGTTGACATTTGGTCTGGATTCATGTCTGCTTGACCGCGCTCTGATCCATTGTAAATTTTCACCTACGGGAATTTTAAACAAGGAATCACCGTCGGTTTGTGTGGCTAAAGGCTAAAGCTTGCCAACTCCATCTTTCTACTGTGACTTCTCCAATATTAATTGGACAAATTGCAAAAGATTCATCAACACAGATGTCCAAAATACTGTGTAATTATGCGGTTGAAGCAGACGACTTTTAGCTGAGTGTGTGCGTAGCGCTCATACTTCCTGAAAACGCGTGACGTCTTGCGTATACGTCATCATTACACGACGTTTCGAAGACGAAACTCCCGGGAAATTAAAAATTGTAATTTAGTAAACTAAAGCCGTATTGGCATGTGTTGCAATGTTAATATTTAATCATTGATATATAAACTATCAGACTGCGTGGTGGGTAGTAGTGGGTTTCACTAGGCCTTTAATATGAACGTTTAATGTTAGTGCGGCCCGCAAGTTTTATATGAATAGCGTTTGGCAGCGTTGTTTGCGGAGCTGAAGGAATCTACCAATCACGGTGTGGTATGTGGCTCTCGAGGGCGGAACATTGACATCACTTGCGTGATGAAAGCCGAGAGACGTTTTGCCGCTTTTCCACAAGACCCTCAGACGCTCTTCCTCCCTCCCTCGCTCGCCCGCCTGTTCTCTCTCTGTCTCTCTCTCTCTCTCTCTCCTCCCCCCGCCGCTACTGTAACAGTCCGGGCCGGGGAGACGAGCGGCTCGGGAGCTTCCGAAGCACTCCGCCGAAGGACCGAGCGACAATACAAAACTGTGGTGCACTGGACCTCAGCGCTGATACTCCGACAGAGAGTTGCTGGGCGAATCGGACGTGTAACACGTTAGTCGTGATGTTAGCCTGTTCGGGGCTAATTGTGCTACCATAACTGTAAACTCCATAGCGTGCTCATAACCACATTCTTGCTGCCGACATGGCGACATACAATTCACCGGGGCTACCGCGCATGCTCGTCACTATTGTCGCATGCTGGGTGGTGGGGTTCTTATATTCCCTAGCTCATAACATCACAGTTAGTGTGTGCATACATTGTTGCTAACTGGAGATATCGAATTATTATTGTTATTGCCTATGACTGATTTATTTACTTAATTCTCATTTTGTTCATTTACATTTTTATTTTGTTTTGTGTTGAAAATAAAAATAAAGACATTTAAAAATATTTTTTTAAAGAAATATTTTCTTGCGGCCCAGCCTCACCCAGATTCTGCATCCAGTGACCCCCAGGTATATTGATTTTGAGACCCCTGGGCTAGATGAATCAATGAACACTCAGTTAGCATGCTGAATCAAATTAAAACCTACATTCTTGTATGACAACAGAATGGCTAGCAGTACAGAAGGCAGAGGAAACTACACGTTTTGATTTACTATTTGCTAGTAGAACTTTACAGATCATAAAATCGGTAATTTCGGATCGCTAACGTTGTTAGCATAAATGAATAGGATTTATCATAGAGAAAATTAGCATCACAGCTAAAGGAGAAATATTTTCGGTTCATTATGAGACTGTGGTGGTACATAAACCTAGCTAGCTAGAGATATTGGCCCCAAAAAATGTAACAAGTACAAGAACAGCTAGCTAGCCTGAGTGGAAGTCTTCTGGAGTACCCTACAGTCATAGAGTAACAAGCAAATACACCTCTATTAAACTTAAATACCATAGAGCAAATATATTTACCCCAGAAATATCATCAAAACTTACCTGACTGGATGAAGTCCTCGGGGTCTAATACGAGTGAGGCCTAAATAGCCCTGCTGTAGTGAGTGACATGCTGGGAATTATCTGTGCATGTGATGGAAGAATGCACTGCACATGTGATGGAGGAATGCACTTTGAAGAGTTGAAATTCTACTGATATTGCATTAAATCAGGTTGTTTTAGCTAATAATCATGCTGCAAGATCTATCATTTGCATTTGATGTTTATTCCCATTAATTCCCATATTTTCCCATTAATTCCCATGGAAAGTTTCCAACTTTGAATATTCCTGGAATTTTGCAACCCTACCCACTATGTAGTTTGGAAGGCAGGTGTATCATAACAGCAGTGCAACATAATTCATTATGTTTCCTTCTTTGTAAAGTCGTTAGGTGAAACCTTACAACTGCAAATGGTGAGCTTTTTGAATACATAGCCAATTTTTTTTTTTTTAGAAATGAACAGTCAATATACAACAGACTATTTTATTATTGGAGGAGACTTTAATGAAGCCCCAAACTCTGAACTTGATTGATTTCCACAAAGAACTGACAAATATATTTTCGACCCAATAAACAATCATTCCTGGAGTAAATTATCTCTGCTAGACCCTTTCAGTTTTATTCATCCTGACTCAAAACATTCAGAATATTGGACATTACATTGCTCTCTATTAAGATATAATTTGTACTGTGAGGGTATTAAAGAAATACTATTTAGACACATAGAACTCAAATATTTCACGTTTACTCGGAAGTGGGAATTACTGAAATTTTTGTGCACAATGTTTGCCATTAATTTTGGAAAATAACTTGCTAAAAAGAAAGCTAATGAATACAAATATTTTGTCATTGAAATTAACAGAAATATTAAAAGAAAAACAATTTTGGATGATATAGAAAAAATGGCATAAGGTAATATTCGAGATTAACTGGGCAAAGTGTATATTGAAAGGCTAAAGGGGATTTTATAAGATTAAGAGCTAAATGTTTGGAGCACGGGAAAAAAATATATGGTTTCATAGATTAGATTAGATTAGATTAGATAGTACTTTATTTATTCCGTCAGGAGTCTGGAGAAGAAACGTGGATTGAGAAACTTAACATAAAAAAAGTTCTCATTGCAGATGCTAAAATAATTAAAACATATATTTGAAATTTCTGTCATAAGCTATACTTGTCTTCTTTTAATGTTGAAGATTGTGACTCATTCTTACAATAAGTTACCCCCTTTATGCCCAAAATTTCTTCTAATAATTCGACATGTGATAACATGTGATTGTCACACCTGGGTAAAGTCTTGTCTGGGTTTTTGTCTGGTTTCATATTGTTTTGTCATTTCCTGTTTTATTTTGAAAGGTTAACTCTCCCTCTAGTTTCAGGTCACTTGCCTTTCCTAACATTTCACTGGTCTGATGTCTCTCCTGATTGCCTGATTGTGCCCACCTGTGTCACCCTCCCTCAAGTGTATAAATGTCTCTTCCTCCTCTTGTCTTGTGCCAGAGTATTTCGTCTCGCTATGTACCTCCAGCCTTGTCCACAGCCTTGTACCAAGTTTGATAAGTATTGTCTCGCTTTATTTGTTGATTTCTTTGTTTCCTCTTAGAAAGTGATTTTCTGTTGCTAAAGTTTTTCGTGTTAGTCTTTTTTATCTATTTCATAGTGCCTTGTCTTCCTTTTTCCTCCTTCTGGAGCGCTTTTAGTTTGCTGGCTTCCCAACTCCTTTGTATGATTGATTTTCTTTTTTGTAGATAATCGTAGATTGTTGGTTTTTGCTATTAGACTTGTATAGAATTTTTGCAATTGCCTTTTTCCTCCTTTTATGGAGTGATTTTCTGTTTATTGCCTTATGCCCTTTGCTACATTTCCTTTGTTCCTCAAATATATCACAGATTTTGCAGCCACTTTTTGATCACTCTGTCCTAGAGATAGCAAAGACAACTAATTAAAGTCTGAGTCAATTGTCACGCTTCTGCACCTGAGTCCTCATTTTTGCCCAGCCCTAACAGTATACTCTGGCCAGTATGGACTCAGCAGAGGCTAAACAACTGACAGAAATCCTGCGCACCCAGGAATCACGGCTCACCCGACAGGACAATTTCCAGATGGCGATGGCAGCAAACATGGGTCACCTTTCCTCCCAGCAGGGCTACTTGAGCAGTTTGCTCGACCGGTTCCGGCGTCCCAGCCCCCCACGCCACCCATTGCTCCCACTCTGTCTTCACCTCCTCCCGGAGCTGGATGCAAGCTGGCCCCGTCGACGCCATATGCTGGCGCTCCTGGTTTGTGCAAAACATTTTTAATTGACTGTGCAATTCATGATGAACTGATGCCCCATGCCTCCTCTCTGAGCTGCTACCTTACCGTGGTAGAGGAGTTTGCGTGTCCCAATGATCCTAGGAGCTATGTTGTCTGGGGGTTTTCATGCCCCCTGGTAGGGTCTCCCAAGACAAACAGGTCCTAGGTGAGTGATCAGACAAAGAGCAGCTCAAAGACTTCAATGGAATTACAACGAAATGAACCCAGATTTCCCTCGCCCGGACGTGGGTCACCGGGGCCCCGCTCTGGAACCAGGCCCGGAGTTGGGGCACGATGGCGAGCGCCTGGTGGTCGGGCCTGTTCCCATGGGGCCCGGCCGGGCACAGCCCGAAGAGGCAACGTGGGTCATCCCTCCAATGGGCTCACCACTCATAGGAGGGGCCATAGAGGTCGGGTGCATTGTGAGCTGGGCGGCAGCCGAAGGCAGGGCACTTGGCGGTCCGATCCTCGGCTACAGAAGCTAGCTCTTGGGACGTGGAACGTCACCTCACTGGGGGGGAAGGAGCCTGAGCTAGTGCGCGAGGTAGAGAAGTTCCGGCTGGATATAGTCGGACTCACCTCGACGCACAGCAAGGGCTCTGGAACCAGTTCTCTCGAGAGGGACTGGACCCTCTTCCACTCTGGCGTTGCCGGCAGTGAGAGGCGACGGGCTGGGGTGGCAATTCTGGTTGCCCCCCGGCTCAAAGCCTGTACGTTTGAGTTCAACCCAGTGGACGAGAGGGTAGCTTCCCTTCGCCTTCGGGTGGGGGGACGGGTCCTGACTGTTGTTTGTGCTTACGCACCAAACAGCAGTTCAGAATACCCACCCTTCTTGGGTACACTCGAGGGAGTACTGGAAAGTGCTCCTCCGGGTGATTCCCTTGTCCTACTGGGAGACTTCAACGCTCATGTTGGCAACGACAGTGAAACCTGGAGAGGCGTGATTGGGAAGAATGGTCGCCCGGATCTAAACCCGAGTGGTGTTTTGTTATTGGACTTTTGTGCTCGTCACAGTTTGTCGATAACAAACACCATGTTCAAACATAAGGGTGTCCATATGTGCACTTGGCACCAGGACACCCTAGGCCGCAGTTCCATGATCGACTTTGTAGTTGTGTCATCGGATTTGCGGCCTTGTGTTTTGGACACTCGGGTGAAGAGAGGGGCGGAGCTTTCTACCGATCACCACCTGGTGGTGAGTTGGCTGCGATGGTGGGGGAGGATGCCGGACAGACCTGGCAGGCCCAAGCGCATTGTGAGGGTCTGCTGGGAACGTCTGGCAGAGTCTCCTGTCAGAGAGAGTTTCAATTCACACCTCCGGGAGAACTTTGAACATGTCACGAGGGAGGTGCGGGACATTGAGTCCGAGTGGACCATGTTCCGAACCTCTATTGTCGAGGCGGCTGATTGGAGCTGTGGCCGCAAGGTTGTTGGTGCCTGTCGTGGCGGTAATCCCAGAACCCGTTGGTGGACACCAGCAGTGAGGGATGCCGTCAAGCTGAAGAAGGAGTCCTATCGGGTTCTTTTGGCTCATAGGACTCCGGAGGCAGTGGACGGGTACCGACGGGCCAAGCGGTGTGCAGCTTTAGCGGTCGCGGAGGCAAAAACTCGGACATGGGAAGAGTTCGGGGAAGCCATGGAAAATGACTTCCGGACGGCTTCGAAGCGATTCTGGACCACCATACGGCGCCTCAGGAAGGGGAAGCAGTGCACTATCAACACCGTGTATGGTGCGGATGGTGTTCTGCTGACTTCGACTGCGGATGTTGTGGATCGGTGGAGGGAATACTTCGAAGACCTCCTCAATCCCACCAACACGTCTTTCTTTGAGGAAGCGGTGCCTGGGGAATCTGTAGTGGACTCTCCTATTTCTGGGGCTGAGGTCGCTGAGGTAGTTAAAAAGCTCCTCGGCGGCAAGGCCCCGGGGGTGGATGAGATCCGCCCGGAGTTCCTTAAGGCTCTGGATGCTGTGGGGCTGTCTTGGTTGACAAGACTCTGCAGCATCGCGTGGACATCGGGGGCGGTACCTCTGGATTGGCAGACCGGGGTGGTGGTCCCTCTCTTTAAGAAGGGGGACCGGAGGGTGTGTTCCAACTATCGTGGGATCACACTCCTCAGCCTTCCCGGTAAGGTTTATTCAGGTGTACTGGAGAGGAGGCTTCGCCGGATAGTCGAACCTCGGATTCAGGAGGAACAGTGTGGTTTTCGTCCTGGTCGTGGAACTGTGGACCAGCTCTATACTCTCGGCAGGGTTCTTGAGGGTGCATGGGAGTTTGCCCAACCAGTCTACATGTGCTTTGTGGACTTGGAGAAGGCATTCGACCGTGTCCCTCGGGAAGTCCTGTGGGGAGTGCTCAGAGAGTATGGGGTATCGGAATGTCTTATTGTGGCGGTCCGCTCCCTGTATGATCAGTGTCAGAGCTTGGTCCGCATTGCTGGCAGTAAGTCGGACACGTTTCCAGTGAAGGTTGGACTCCGCCAAGGCTGTCCTTTGTCACCGATTCTGTTCATAACTTTTATGGACAGAATTTCTAGGCGCAGTCAAGGCGTTGAGGGGTTCCGGTTTGGTGGCCACGGGATTAGGTCTCTGCTTTTTGCAGATGATGTAGTCCTGATGGCTTCATCTGGCCGGGATCTTCAGCTCTCACTGGATCGGTTCGCAGCCGAGTGTGAAGCGACTGGAATGAGAATCAGCACCTCCAAGTCCGAGTCCATGGTTCTCGCCCGGAAAAGGGTGGAGTGCCATCTCCGGGTTGGGGAGGAGACCCTGCCCCAAGTGGAGGAGTTCAAGTACCTAGGAGTCTTGTTCACGAGTGGGGGAAGAGTGGATCGTGAGATCGACAGGCGGATCGGTGCGGCGTCTTCAGTAATGCGGACGTTGTATCGATCCGTTGTGGTGAAGAAGGAGCTGAGCCGGAAGGCAAAGCTCTCAATTTACCGGTCGATCTACGTTCCCATCCTCACCTATGGTCATGAGCTTTGGGTCATGACCGAAAGGATAAGATCACGGGTACAAGCGGCCGAAATGAGTTTCCTCCGCCGGGTGGCGGGTCTCTCCCTTAGAGATAGGGTGAGAAGCTCTGCCATCCGGGAGGAGCTCAACGTAAAGCCGCTGCTCCTCCACATCGAGAGGAGCCAGATGAAGTGGTTCGGGCATCTGGTCAGGATGCCACCCGAACGCCTCCCTAGGGATGTGTTTAGGGCACGTCCAGCTGGTAGGAGGCCACGGGGAAGACCCAGGACACGTTGGAAAGACTATGTCTCCCGGCTGGCCTGGGAACGCCTCGGGATCCCCCGGGAAGAGCTAGACGAAGTGGCTGGAGATAGGGAAGTCTGGGCTTCCCTGCTTAGGCTGCTGCCCCCGCGACCCGACCTCGGATAAGCGGAAGATGATGGATGGATGGATGGATGGATTTCACATCTTACGGATAGAGCTAAGGCAGGGGCTTCTGCCGAATGGGGGCGGAACTCGTCACTCTGCCACTCCTTCACAGACTTTAAAGCTGCCCTAACCAAGACTTTTCACGCGGTGACCTCCAGCAGAGAAAAGGCACGAGAACTAAGCAGTTTAAAGCAGGGCAGCGGTTCCGTGTGTGACTGCGCCATCCGCTTCCGCACGCTGGCAGCAGAAAGCGGGTGGGACGACACAGCTCTCTACGATGTTTTTCTGAAAGGGTTCAGTGCATACATGCAGGACCTCCTCGTTCCCCTGGACATACCTGACAATCTAGATGCCCTCATTGTGCTTGCCATCAGGACGGACAGACGACAGCGAGGTGGAGGATCGGAGGCTGCAGAAAGAACCACCCATCCTTTAGCACCTAACTGGTCGACGACTCGGCCCTCACCCCCGGAGCTATGTCCTCACTTACGCACCAACCGGGATGAGGAGCCCATGCAGCTGGGGCGGGCCCGACTGACGCCAGAGGAGCGACGCAACCGGCTGATGGGAGATGTTTTTACTGTGGTGGCCATCTTGTCGTTTCATGTCAAACCAAGAGATCCCAGGCGGTGAATCACATTCTGGCTGTTTCTCAGAGGCCATGCATTCTTACCAAGATCACGTTAACTCATCACACAGCCACAATTTTAGAAGCGTTAATAGACCCTGGGGCAGATGAGAGTCTGATGGACTGGGGTTTAGCTAGGAGACTAGGACTCAACCCATTAGAGCCATATCTCTGAATAGCAAGGAGCTTTTCACCATCACACACATCAGTGAACCGTTCCAAATGAACATTGACGACCATCAGGAACAAATTTTTCCATATTCGATTATTTCTCCTTCTTATCCGTTGATCTTGGGGTATCCATGGCTGTACCAGCATAACCCTTGTGTGGACTGGTAGACAGGGATGATCAGTGAATAGGGAAGGGAATGTACCCAGAACTGTATTTTTTTTTCTACTGTACAGAAAGAAAGTTTCAAGGATTTTTTTTTTCTGCAAATTCCGTCGTAGACGCAGAATTTCCGGACCTGAATTCTGTCCCCTCCTGTTATCACCATCTACAGCAAAACAAAGGCCCTGTCACTTCCACCCCACCATTCCTACGACTGTGCCATTGATCTACTGCCCGGGGCCACAATTTCCAAGGGGCGTCTGTACTCTGTCTCTGGTCCAGAAAAAGCTGGTATGAACGAGAACTGTTCGCCTCACCGCAGACTTTTTTTCTCTGCTGTTTTGATGGCTCAACCAACACACAAAACATGTTACTCGCTGCGGCACTTGACTCGTTTACGCCACCGTATCTCTCTGATCGTGAGCGCCCCTATCGTGAGACACGAGAACTGTTTGCGTCACCTCAGACTTTTTTCTGTCGTTTTGAACGCACAGCAACACACCAGGGATTGTGAAAATGCAGTGATGTTTGAAGAAAAAAATAATCCAAATTGGTGAAGCCAAATGAAAATCAAAAACTAACAATAAGCGGTAGAAAATGGATATATGGAATTGCAATTATTTTATCATATATTTTTATTTGTTTGCATGATCACAGGTGAGGCACTGCCTCCCTTGCCCGCACGTCACTGCTCCTTACCTTTTTGTTTCCTTATTCCAATTATCCTGCCACTTTTTGTGTTCTATCTTAACTATATTCTTCATTTCTTCTTTAATGTGGTCAATCTCCATGTTTCCTTCTGTTTTAATGGTTGTTTGCTTTGTGTACCTACAGTATCTGTTAGTTCATTGCCCACCACTCGTACATGAGCAGGTACACATAAATGTTACCACACTTCCCGCTTTAGTTATGTATAACAGTGTTTTTCAACCTTTTTTGAGGAAAGGCAAAATGTTTGTCATTGAGAAAATCCTGAGGCACACCACAAGCAGAAATTAAAAAACTAAACTCAGTAGCCGATGTTGACAATAAAAAGTGGAACTCGCAATTGTTGAATATGAATTTAAACCATAACCAAGCATGCATCACTATAACTCTTGTCTCAAAGTAGGTGTACTGTCACGACCAGAGGTGGGTAGAGTTGCCAGAAATTGTACTCAAGTAAGAGTACTGTTACTTTAGAGATTCATTACTCAAGGAAAAGTAAGGAGTAGTCACCCAAATACTTGAGTAAAAGTAAAAAGTATGTTGTGAAAAAACTACTCAAGTACTGAGTAACTGATGAGTAACCTGATTACGGCAACAAATAATGCACAAAAACATAAAAATAGCAATGAGCAAATTCAGAGCCATGAATATCTCTTAAGCAACTAAAACAATAATATATTTTAAATAATAGTACATTAAAATAAAACAATTAAGGCACATTGAGCCACAATAACTTAACAGCACCATAGGCTCAATAGGCATTGATGGATTGATTGATTGAATCTTTTATTAGTAGATTGCACAGTACAGTACAAATTCTGTACAATTGACCACTAAATGGTAACACCCCAATAAGTTTTTCAACGTTAATCAATTACTTAATAAATGACCAAGTCGAGGTGATCTACCTCATATAGACATATACATACACACATATCATATATATATATATATATATATATATATATATATATATATATATATATATACAGTATATAATTTATATTTATTTATTTAGCCGTTTTTGTTGACATGTTAAAGGTGTTTTAATGAATATGCATATATGTTTAACACATAGATTTCTATCTTTCATGAAGACAAGAATATAAATTGGTGTATTACCTGATTGTGATAACTTGTATTTTAGTGCCGATATCGTCCACTTTTTCAAATGGAGGAGAAAAAACGTTCCTCTTTTCTGTCTAATACCACATGAAAGTCGTTGGTTTTGGGCATCTTATTTGTCCAGCTTCCATATTGTTTTTTATACACTTTAGAATAAATACATTGGCGGCAAACTCCGTAGCTTGCTAGCTTGTTTGCGCTGGCTTTTGGAGACTCTTATTTTGTTAGCGCAGGCGCGATGGAGCGGCACTTTTATTGTGAAGACAGGAACTGTGCGATCAGTCTTTAGGCTTTTGACGGGAAGTACGGTTGAAATTAAAAGTGTCTTTTTTTCTTTACACTTTTGATTGATTGATTCATACTTTTATTGGTAGATTGCAGAGTACAGTACATATTCCGTACAATTGACCACTAAATGTTAACACCCCAGTACGTTTTTCAACTTCTTTAAGTCGGGTCATGTGACCGCCTGGCTCTGTTTGATTGGTCCAACGTCACCAGTGACTGCATGTGATTGGTGAAACGCAGGCATGCGCAGATCCTACTTTGAAGCTCTGTCATTAACCAAAACAAACGTTAACAGATCGATTAAAAAAAAAGTAGCGAGTAGCGAGCTGAATGTAGATAAATGGAGCGGAGTAAAAGTAGCGTTTCTTCTCTATAAATATCTTCAAGTAAAAGTAAAAGTATGTTGCATGAAAACTACTCGTAGAAGTACAATTTATCCCAAAAGTTACTCAAGTAAATGTAAAGGAGTAAATGTAGCGCGTTACTACCCACTTCTGGTCACGACCTGTCACATTACGATGTGACTTATTTTGAGTTTTTGGGCGTTTTCCCATGTGTAGTGTTTCAGTCCTTGTCTTGCGCTCCTGTTGTGTTTTTTCTTGTTTTGTTGGTATTTTCTTGAAGCAGTTTCGTGTCTTCCTTGAGCGCAATCCTCCACACCTGCTTTGTCTCACAATCAAAACTATTTTAAGTTGTGTGGACGCTTTCCTTCTGTGGGGACATTGTTGATTGTCATGTACGGATGTATTTCGTGGATGCCGTCTGCTCCACATGCTGTAAGTCTTTGCTGTCGTCCAGCAATCTGTTTTCGTTTACTCTGCTGCCAGTTCAGTTATAGTTTCGTTTTGCATAGCCATGCCTAAACTACAATGCCTTTTTGTTAGCGGCACTTGCCTTTTGTTTATTTTAGGTTTAAGCATAAGATACCTTATTACCCGCACGCTGCATATTGTGATCAACACACATGCTCCCGACATCTACAAAGCAATTACCTACCTGCAGCCACCTACTGATATGGAAGTGTATTAAACGGTTACTCTGCCGAGCTCTAGACAGTACAGACACTCAACAATGGCAAATTTACGGATTATAATTATTTGTGTTCAAAAAATATTTTTAACCCAATTAGGTGAAACTAAATAATCTCCCACAACTGTATCTCACAGTGCAGGGGTTGAAAAACACTGCTGTAGATTGCCTGAACTCTTTCATATACTAAATCATATCTTGTTTCTGTTGCAATGTTTTTTTTTATGCTGATCAAGGTACTGCTGGAGTCCGAGCCCACGACTGCTTTCCTTGCTTTATTTTCCTCTACCCTGTTAAAGTATCAGTCAAGGTGTTGACCCCAGGATTCAGAGACAGGAGGTAAGGTTGAATTACAAAAAGGAAATGTTTAATTAGTCAAAAAACAGGTAACAAAAGGCGATGGGGCAGAAGTGCACACCCTGTATCACAGACTAAAACAGATTCCTCAGGGGTCGGCAGGTGGATAGGCCTGGGCGCAATTAGCACAGCAAAAAAAAATTCCAACAAAAGATATCCTCTCTACCTCAGGGAGGTTAGGAAGAAAACACAAAATAGGTTAGGGATATTAAGACTAAGTAGCGACCAGCGTACCAGGACTGGCGAGGTGGAGCAGGTGCATGAGATGTGAGTAGTTCAGTAGACAATAGCCAAGCCAAACTGTCAGTGACGAGCTTAAATATTAATGGGCCAAAATAGATGTAGGTATGCCTCAAGGTCCGCCCCTAGTCGAGGACGAATGAACTGAAAACAAAATGCAGACATCACAATAAAGGAGAAGGCAGGAGAATGATAAAACATAACACACACAGAAACAGATAAAATAAAAATAAAACAAGAACATAACATGTGCAGGGGATAACACTAAAATAAAAGCAAATACAAATATGAGGCTATACATTTATATATTTTTTTGATGGTGATTGTTTTTATAATTTTTATTTTTAGAACATGGGAGGTCAAATATGGCCTTTTTGTTTTTCTTTGTCATTACTAGTGAGCTGTACAATTTCTTTAGTTGAGAATAAAACAAAAAAAAAACATTTTTGTTTTGCATGATAACACTGGATTTTTGAATGTGAAAAATACCTAAAATACAAAATCGTTTTATTGCAACCTCTAATTCTTGATTAAAATTGCAAAGTAAAAACAAAACCATTTCTTTTTTAACTCAAAAATTGTATGGTAAGTACTAAACAGAATAAATGAAACTTCAGCCCAAAACAATTTGGACAAGGGAAAATCAAAAAACACAGGGTAATATATTATTTTTCAGTATAACAAAATCCGATTTCTGGAGGAACGTCCTGTGTGAATTTGGCTGAATAAGAGTTA
Source organism: Nerophis ophidion (assembly GCF_033978795.1). Lineage (NCBI taxonomy): Eukaryota > Metazoa > Chordata > Actinopteri > Syngnathiformes > Syngnathidae > Nerophis > Nerophis ophidion. The sequence goes on along the minus strand of NC_084616.1, from coordinate 36,378,415 downwards.
CAGGGATAACATGTATGAATTATTTTGACGTGTACTTCTTAAGGTTTATGTGGGATAACAAATCTATTATGTTCAGTCCCAAATTTTCTGAAGTCAATATGAATCAATCAGTCAATAAAAGAATATTTATCAATCAATCAATGTTTACTTATATAGCCCTAAATCACTAGTGTCTCAAAGGGCTGCACAAACCACAACACAAACCACTACGACATCCTAGGTAGGCCCACAGAAGGACAAGGAAAACTCACACCCAGTGGGATGACGATGACCCAATGATGACTATGAGAACCTTGGAGAGGACGAAAGCAATGGATGCCAAGCGGGTCTAACATGATACTGTGAAAGTTCAATCCATAATGGATCCAACACAGCCGCGAGAGTCCAGTCCAAAGCGGATCCAACACAGCAGCGAGAGTCCCGCTCACAGCGGAGCCAGCAGGAAACCATCCCAAGCGGAGGCGGATCATTTATCTAGCCCTTAATCACAGATGTCTCAAAGGGCTGCACAAACCACAACGACATCCTCGGATCTGATCCCACAGCAGGGCAAGAAAGAACTCAACCCAATGGGAACAATGTGAAACCTTGTACAAACGTTTAGATATGGTTAATAATGTGAGAGTCCAGACCATAGTGAGGCCAGCAGGGGACTCACTTGTATGTAGACAAGTCAGCAACGCAGAGATGTGACCAACTGATGCACAGAGTGGTCCACCACGGGTTCAGATTTGGAATAGCTACCGCCTCCTCCGTGGAAACTGATCCGTGGCCACCTAAAAACCTCTCCACGTAGGAGAGGGAGGAAAAGTAGAAAAGAGAGAGTGCAGATAAACTGATCTAAATAACGGGTATATTTAAAGGCTAGTGTGTATAAATTATAAATGACTTAAATGCTTCTACTGAGGTAGCATCTGTAACTGTTACCATTAGGGCATTCCAGAGTACTGGAACTCAAATTGAAAATGCTATATGGCCCGCAGAAATTTTTTGGGGCTGTGGGTATCACTCATAAGCCAGAGTTTTTGGAACCTAGGTTTCTGGACGAAACATAGGGTACAATACAAACAGCAAGATAGGACGGAGGTAGACCATTTAATATCTTATACGTAAGTAATAGAACCTTAAAGTCGCATCTTAAGTGCACAGGAAGCCAGTGCAGGTGAGCCAGTATAGGCGTAATATGATCAAACTTTTTTGTTCTTGTCAAAAGTCATAGCAGCCGCATTTTGTACCAACTGTAATATTTTAATGCTAGACATATGACCCAAAAATAATACGGGTAAGTGCCGCAACGACCTATTTTTTCCATCACGTTCACTCCGACTTTCAACATGGATGACTACATTTCCGCACTTAAACAGTTTTCTAAAGTGGCCTTTAAGCGAAGCAGGAGATAATTACTAAAGGAAGACCAACGCCGGAGCTGAATGGTGTGTTTCAATCAGCAGGACAGAAAGTTACTCGCTCTTTCCAAACAGAGTGGTGTACGTGAAAAGACTGGCTGTGTGGATGTTATGCAAGAAACTGCCTTTTCTACTTTCCTTGCCTTCTTTTTTGAACTTGTGGAAGTGTGTGGACTCAAATGGTATTTTGTGACCTAAAGAATTTGCAAAGAAACCTCACCAAACATGAGCGGTCGGCCGCTCATATTCAAAGCTGGATTGCGCTAAAAACGTTTGTGATGACGAGGATAGACTTTGCTTTGGATGAACAGCGGCGACTCAACATCAGTGTCCACAATGCTAAGGTAAAAGACAACCGAGAGATTTTAAAAGATGTCATCAATACGACCTGCTTTCTCGCCAAACAGCAGCTCGCATTTCGTGGAAGTAGGAGCTCTGCTAATTGCGGAAACTATGTTGAAGTCTTACAAGACTTTTAAAACTGAAGGAGGACTTTTACCAGAAAGTGACGGCTGTTTTATTCAGAAGGACCAAGGCATGGATTTCATTTATAAAGGTAAGACGGCGATAACATTATTTTTGTTTCGATTTTAATGAAATGCACATTTTGTGGGCGACAGTTTGTATGTGTAAAGAATGCAGAAATGAAACATAACCCATAAACTGCTGCCAATCAAATGGAAAATAATCTGCGCAGAGCCCATACTGTATATTTGAAAATCTAATTCTGATTACCAGCTATAAACCTCACCGCACATCACTGGTAAGGAGGATTAAAAAGTCCAGAGGAGAGTACGTGTCATGAGAGGAGGCAATAGAGATATGAGGTTAGGACATACATATATAAATAGTTCATTGAAATTGATAGGGAAACATGATACAGGCTGTGTGACTATTGCCATCAGATAGAAAGTGTAGGGCAGGGGTCACCAACACGGTGTCCACGGGCACCAGGTAGCCCGTAAGGACCAGATAAGTAGCCCGCTGGCCTGTTCTAAAAATAGCTCAAATAGCAGCACTTACAAGTGAGCTGCCTCTATTTTTTAAATTGTATTTATTTACTAGCAAGCTGGTCTCACTTTTCTCAACATTTTTAGTTCTAAGAGAGACAAAATTTAAATAGAATTTGAAAATCCAATAAAATATTTTTTTAAAGACTTGTTCTTCGCTTGTTTAAATAAATTCATTTATTTTTTTACTGTACTTCTTATAACTTTCAGAAAGACAATTTTAGAGAAAAAATACAACCTTAAAAATTATTTTAGGATTTTTAAACACATAACTTTTTACCTTTTTATATTCCTTCCTCTTCTTTCGTGACAATTTAAATCAATGTTCAAGTAATTTTTTTTTTATTGTAAAGAATAATAAATACATTTTAATTTAATTCTTCATTTAGCTTCTGTTTTTTCGAGGAACAATATTTGTGAAATATTTCTTCAAATTTATTATGATTAAAATTCAAAAAAAATATTCTGGCAAATCTAGAAAATCTGTGGAATCATATTTAAATCTTATTTCAAAGTTGATTTTAACCTATTTAAAACATGTCATCAAAATTCTAAAATGTATCTTAATCAGGAAAAATTACTAATGATGTTCCATAAATTCTTTTTTTTAATTTTCAGCATGATTGTAGCTGAGATAGTCACCAGCGCCCGCCGCAACCCTGGAAGGAGTAAGCGGTAGGAAATGGATGGATGGATGTACTGTACTGCGCAATCTACTAATAAAAGTCTCAATAAATCAATCAATCAAAAAGACAGGGTTAGGTCAGTAGTGGAAGATATTTTAGGATTCCACTCTGAACATGCAGGTTACAAAGCATTACATACAAAAAAAAAAGACAGGGGTTTAAATAAAAGAATATATAGAGTAGGGCAGTGGTTTTCAAATGAGGGTACGTGTACCCCTGGTGTACTTGAAGGCATGCAAAGGGGTATGTGAGATTTTTTTTTTAAATATTCTAAAAAATAGCAACGATTCAAAAATCCTTTATAAATATATTTATTGAATAATACTTCAACAAAATATGAATGTGAAAAAAAATACAACAATGCAATATTCATTTTTGTGGACATGTTCCATAAATATTGATGTTAAATATTTCTTTTTTTGCGAATAAATGTTTACAATTAAGTTCATGAATCCAGATGTATCTCTATGACAATCCCCAAAGAGGACACTTTAAGTTGATTACTTCTATGTGTAGAAATCTTTATTCATAATTGAATCACTTGTTTATTTTTCAACAAGTTTTCAGTTATTTTTATATCTTTTTTTCCAAATAGTTCAAGAAAGACCACTACAAATGAGCAATAATTTGCACTGTGATACAACTTAATTAATCAGAAACTGATGACATACTGCTGTATTTTACTTCATCTATTTTTTTTAACTAAAAATGCTTGGCTCTGATTAGGGGGTACTTGAATTAGAAAAATGTTCACAGGGGGTACGTCAATGAAAAAAGGTTGAGAACCACTGGAATAGGGGTTCATCTCGGTCAGCACTCCAAATCAAAAGGTGGCGCTAATAGATACCAGACGGTTGCCTGCCAACTGTCATTAAAACAGAGAAGAAGAAGCCATGACGTTACCTACCCTAAAGTTGGCGTTCCAACATGGCGCTGTCCTCTTTGAGGATGGCTCAACATTTGTCTTTGATTGGACTCCGGAGAGTGACAACTAACTGCAAAATAAACGACCTGTGCCCACCTTATGCGGGTCTTCAGTCCAGGTGTGTTAACAACTAGTTAAGGTTGATTCCTCCATTATTTGCATTTGTATTTAGTCAATTAGCGTTCTGTTGCTATTAGTTAGCTGCCTATATAAAATGCTGTCATGTGTGTTTTTATTTTTCCGTAATAGAACTTTATATTTATTAACTATGTGAATATTTTTTTAACATAACCATGGTGATTATATGTTGACTTTATTTACACGTTTTATCTTTCGAACTAATGATTCCTGTACCTGTCAAAATGTCTCCCCCGTGTAGATGTTACTCTTCGTCAGAAGCGAGACGAGGTTTTGTACATTATGTCACTTCCAAGCTCCAATGGGCAAACGACAAATATGAAGGTTTTCTCAAAAGACGATTGCCCCGCGTCTATGTGCTCCACCATACTTTTTCACAAGGTAAAGTGTCACGACGTCTGCACCACAACAATGCAATTGTACTGGTTTCAAGAACGATTACAATTCATTAAGTACACTTGAACTCGACTGTCCCTCTTGAGCATACTTGCCAACTAGTGATGGGTTGATAAGGCGTCATGTAGCGTTTCGACACATTGCAAAACTGTGTTGATACTGTGTCAATACTGTGTCACTAAATACTGACATCTGCCGGACATTAAAATCCCCACAGGCAACCTATGGACCGACTCAACTGACAATTATTTTATGACCTAGTACAGTGGTTCTTAACCTTGTTGGAGGTACCGAACCCCACCAATTTCATATGCGCATTCACCGAACCCTTCTTTAGTGGAAAAAATATATATATAATTTTTTTTCAAATTCAAGACAAAGTTGTATGTTTTTGGTAACACTTTAGTATGGGGAACATATGCTAAGTTACAAAGACTTAATTTAGAGTTATTTGGACCCTAGGGGAACATATTGTAAGTAATAAAGACTTAAATTAGAGTTATTTGGTTAGGGTTACGGTCAGGGTTAAATTTGGACACTAGGGCAACATATTGTAAGTAATAAATACTTAATTTAGAGTTATTTGGTTAGGGTTAGGGTCAGGGATAGAGGGTTAGGGTTCTAATAAGGCCATGCCGAATAAAGCATTAATTTGTACCCAATGACTAGTTAAGAGCCAATATGTTACTAATTTGCATGTTAATGCAACTGATTAATGGTGAATATGTTCCCTATACAAAAGTGTTACCATATTTTTTTTGCTGGTGCACAAAATGAACCATGCATGAACATCACCTTGTTCAAACAACAAAACTAAGACAGTGCATAAACTCACAACAAATTACACACCTGCAAATCAATCAACTGTTGCCGTATCCGTAATATGCCAACAGGGAGAAGTTTGTATTTACACGAAGAGTCGGGTGTGTTTTGGACCTCGGCCGAACCCCTGAGTTCGACTCACCGAACCCCTAGGGTTCGATCGAACCCTGGTTAAGATCCACTGACCTGGTATACACAATAATATAAACCAAGTCATTGTATTTCATTTAGGATTATTTCATATCTTCATTTAAATAAAAATATATTTTTTATCTTTTTTAGATACAGTCAATATATAATGTGAACATGATTGATTGATTGAAACTTTTATTAGTAGATTGCACAGTTCAGTACATATTCCGTACAATTGGCCACTAAATGGTATGCACATGTATCATAACATGGAAATCTAAGAGAACGTGTTGTGAAAGAGGATACTTTTGGACTGGGAATTTTTTTTTTTTTTTTTTACATGCTCTCTGAATACGCACTGTTGATTGATTGATTGAAACTTGTATTAGTAGATTGCACAGTACAGTACATATTCCGTACAATTGACCACTAAATGGTAACACCCGAATAAGTTTTTCAACGTGTTTAGATTGGGGTCCACGTTAATCAATTCATGGTAAAAAGGTGGTGTGTTCAAGCTGGATTCGAACAATTGCCCTAAGGCAGTGGTCCCCAACCACCAGACCGATTGGTACTTGGCCGCACAAGAAATAAAAAAATAAATAAAATTAAAACATTTAAAATGCTTTTTTATCATTAAATCAACATAAAAAACACAAGATATACATTATATATCAATATAGATCAATACAGTCTGCAGGGATAATTAAATCAACATAAAAAAACACAAGATATACATTATATATCAATATAGATCAATACAGTCTGCAGGGATACAGTGTTTAAGCACACATGTTTCTTTATGAAAAAACAAAAAACCGTGGGACAAATTTGCAAGCGTTGACCGGTCCGCAGTTACAAAAAGGTTGGGGACCACTGTCCTAAGGAACTAAGCATAAACAACTACAGTCCTCCACTCTATCAACTGAGCTATCGAAGAGATTGGTTAATACGGCTTTTATATGTAAACAATAGGATGGTTATGTGGGTGGGATAACGCTGGAAACTTTGAGAGAACAGGATGAAACGACAAGGAAATTAACACAAATACCTTTTTTTCCGATATAGGATCAAAATATTCCCACACGGCGGAAATTATCTCCGACGACGATAAATTACAAATGACCAACGACAGAAGTGCGGCGATTCTGTTGGCAGCAGCATCTCGTTGACAGATGCGCTTCCCTATAAACACAGTTTGGCGCGCAGTCAGTGCGACACAATTCGCGTATCGGTCATGTGACCAAAACCGCTCATGATCGGTCACGTGACTTTCTAAAGGCGGCACGCGCACCGACACATCACTATTGCCAACCCCTCCCGATTTTTCCGGGACACTCAACCAATTTCAGTTCCTCTCCCGAAAATCTCCCGAGGAAAGCATTCTCTCTAATTTCTCCCGATTTCCACTCGAACAGAAAAATTGGGGTATGGCCTGCGCAATTATTTTGACTCAGGGGCCTAATTTCGAGAAAAAAGATGTGTCTGGAGGCCGGTACATCTATTTTTAGGAACACTAATACAAAACCTCACAATAATGTCTGATTGAAAGCTACAAACGTTATGACAGACCACCTTCAAAAACGGAATGCAATTTTACATTTTTATACTGAATAAGACACCCAGAATGTACATGAAGATGAAAAAATGTGGGATTTACAATTTATTTAATTATTTTATTTAAATGGGGCAGCACCGTAGATGAGGGGTTAGTGGGTCTGCCTCACAATACGAAAGTCCTGAGTAGTCCTGAGTTCAATCCCGGGCTCAGGATCTTTCTGTGTGGAGTTTGCATGTCCTCCCCGTGACTGCTTGGGCTCCCTCCGAGAACTCCGGCTTCCTCCCACCTCCAAAAACATGCACCTGAGGATAGGCCCTTCCGACCTCCAAAGACATGCACCTGGTGATAGGTTGATTGGCAACACTAAATTGGCCCTAGTGTGTGAATGGGAGTGTGAGTGTTTTCTGTCTCTGTGTTGGCCCTGCGATGAGGTGGCGACTTGTTCAGGATGTATCCTGCCTTCCGCCCGATTGTAGCTGAGATAGGCACCAGCGACCCCAAAGGGAATAAGCGGTAGAAAATGGATGGATGGATGGATGGGATTTACAATATTAACTATGAAGGATAAAACACTGAATATTGACAATATATGAACGTCACACCCCCTCTCCATCCACATATTTTACAATCAAGCGAAACACAACAAAAACGCAACAAACACAGCAAAATATGAACATGAAGGGTAAAAAACCCCACCTCCAACCTGATATATGTGATATATCACTAAGGTATGGTACTTTGGTATAAAAATCTCCTTCCGTGTCTGTCTCTGACACCCACATTTCAGGCTGATACTCTGTGGAAACACTCCCCACCCACACTGCTTGGTGCTTCGTCTGAGCTGCTGTGACTTACATTACCATAGTAACTAATTAGATGATGACAGTAACTACTAGGGCTGCGAATCTTTGTGTGTCCCACGATTCGATTCAATATCGATTCTTGGGGTCGCGATTCGATTATATATCGATTTGTTTCGATTCAAAGCAATTCTCGATTCAAAAACGATATTTTTACGATTCAAAACAATTCTGTTTTCAGTTAATACATAGGATTTCAGCAGGATCTACCCCAGTCTGCTGACATGTTAGCAGAGTAGTAGATTTAAAAAAAAAAAGCTTTTATAATTGTAAAGGACAGTGTTTTTTCAACTGATTGCAATAATGTAAATTTGTTTTAACTATTATACAAACCAAAACTCTGACTTATTTTATCTTTGTGAAAATATTGGACACAGTGTGTTGTCAAGCTTATGAGATGCGATGCAAGTTAAGCCACTGTGACACTATTGTTCTTTTTTTTTAATTTTTATAAATGTCTAATGATAATGTCAATGAGGGTTTTTTAATCACTGCTATTCTGAAATTATAACTAATATTGATACTGTTGTTGATAATATTCATTTTTGTTTCACTACTTTTGGTTTGTTCTGTGTCGTGTTTTTGTCTCCTCAATGGCTCTGTTTATTGCAGTTCTGAGTGTTGCTGGGTCAGGTTTGGTTTTGGAATTGGATTGCATTGTTATGGCATTGCTGTGTATTGGTTTGTTGGATTGATAAAAAAATAAATAAAATGGATTTAAAAAAAAAAAAAAGAGAAACGATTCTGAATCGCACAACGTGAGAATCGTGATTCGTATTCTAATCGATTTTTCCCCACACTCCTAGTAACTAGTATATCATGCAAAAGTGCAGATTCAAACCATTGAAAGACTTAGTTTAGTTGAAGACTTACGGTCATTAGAAAACATCACTGCACATCATAATGGCAGCTACTCTTTCCATCTTAAAGATCTAAAAAAATATATTTGGGAATGTCCGGCGGGCCAGATTGAAAAGCTTAACGGGCCGCATGTGGCCCCCGGGCCTCAATTTGCCCAGTGCTGCCTTAAAGGCATTGCCTTTAGCGTCCTCTACAACACGTCGTCACTTCTGTTTTAACGCCATACAAACAGCCAGTCTCATAATCTATGCGGCTTGTATAAACACACATAAGTGAATGCAAGGGATACTTGGTCAAAGGTCATGCAGGTCACACTGAGGGTGGTCGTATAAACAACATTAACACTGTTACAAATATGCGCCACACTGTCAACCCACACCAAACAAGAATGACAAACACATTTCGGGAGAACATATGTACCGTAACACAACATAAGCACAACAGAACAAATACCCAGAACCGCTTGCGGCACTAACTAGTCCGGATGCTACAATATACACCCCCCCCCCCCCCCACCAAACCCCGCCCACCTTAACCTCCGCCTCCAATATCCCGAATTCGGAGGTCTCAGGGTTGGCAAGTATGCTCTTGAGCCCCTAAAAGTGTAATGATTTAGTGTGAAAACAATCAGCAAACTTCTCAGAATATGTGTTTATTTTATCCATCCATCCATTTCCTACCGCTTGTCCCTTTTGGGGTCGTAGGGGGGTGCTCTGGAGCCTATCTCAGCTGCACACAGACAAATGGCGGGTTACACCCTGGACAAGTCGCCACGTCATCGCAGGGCCAACACAGATAGACAGACAACATTCACACTTACATTCACACACTAGGTCCAATTTAGCGTTGCCAATCAACCTATCCCCAGGTGCATGTCTTTGGAGGTGGGAGGAAGCTGGAGAACCGGGGGGGAACCCCCGCACTCACGGGGAGAACATGCAAACTCCACACAGAAAGGTCCTGAGCCGGGGATTGAACTCAGGACCTTCGTATTGTGAGGCACATGCACTAAACCCTTCTTTTTTTTTTACCGCCGTGCTGCCTTGTGTTTGTTTTAGGGCTGTCAAAATTACTACTTAATGAAGAATAGTCCATCAACATCATGATTAATCAGATTTTTTATAACATGCAGTTAACCCATCTGTAGCACAGAATAGAGAGCGACCTATATGATTTTCCAGGTCTGATACCAATAACCTATATTTGGAGCTGATATTCATTTGCAATAAAAGTTATTCAAACATGATTAGTATGTCATTATCAATTTCCTTTATTTAACAAGGTCAAGACTCATTGAGATTAAAATCTCTTTTACAAGAGTGACCTGACAAAGAGGGTGGCCCAAACAAAGTTACAATAATAATTACAACAAGACAATACAACAGAACAACAGCAGTCATACCACAACAGGTCAAAATATTTTTTAAAACGATTAAGTAATAATTCAATTAAAGCAAGTACATTTCCCAAGAGAATGGTTTCGCAATCTTTTAAAATGGACTTAAAGTCCACCAAAGTAATCAATTCTGGTAACCTCAAATCTTTCTGGATGTTATTCCATGACCAGGGAGCAGCATAGCTGAATGCTTTTTTTCCCCCGGGTTCTGTGTTGCTCTAGGAACCAACATGTGGAGGACATCCTGTGAGCGTAGGCTGTAATGACTGGAGTCTCTACACACAAAGGAACACAGATAGGTAGGGACATGTCCAAGAAGACATTTATATATAAAAACTATCAAGAAAGTCTTCGGGCAGTTAAAGAGGGACATTTTGCCTTTGCAATAAACAGCTGGGCAAGTCTTTAAGCTGTTTTAAAAAAAAAAAAAGGAACAGTATTTTATGAGGCTGTTGTGGTTAATTTAGCACTAAACAACATCAAGGGATTTCTCAATGTTTTATTATTTGTCTAATGCTGCAGGTCAGAGGAGCATCAACATTTGCATTTCAAAATATGGGAAATTGGTAAAAATATGGGACTTCTCTACATCACAATAACTTATCGTTTACTCTATTCCATACAATTTTAGAACTGTTTATGGATTTAATAAGGTTTTCCTGTGAGGAACCCTGAAGTATTGAAAACATTAAAAAATAAGGTATTCTGGGCTCCTTCACGTAGATTATCGATGACACAGTTTTCAAGATGGCGGACATTTATTTCTGGATATGACAAAAATAATGCAAATGTTTAAGCTGCTGCCTGCTCCTCCTTACTTACATTATAAGTCTCATATTCAGAAACAAAAATCATCTTTATTGACCAAGTATGTTTAACACAAGGAATTTGACTTTGTTCAGTGCAAGGAACAAACAAAAAAAAGTGCAGTAAGTACGAGAGAGGAACGGAACATAAAACCGTACGCTTCTTTAATGAGCCAACGCTGCGAGTACTGCTGACTCAGGACGAAACGGTTAGATGCCAGGAAAGAAGGACATAAACTGGATTTCCTGGCAAAAACAATGACAATTTGAAAGTTAAGCAGCAGAGATATACTGTGTACAAGCGACCGACATTGCAGGAGGAAGAGAAAGGGAGAGTGTTGGGCGTGGCAGCAAGATTGCTGCAGTGAAAAAAATCAAAGGATGCAATGTTCCCCTGTTAGCATGCTGAGTTTTGAGATAAATAGATAGATGGATAGATAGATAGGACTTTATTGATTCCTTCAGGAGAGTTCCCTCAGGAAAATTTAAATTATACAAGCAGTGTACAGAATTGAGATATAATTTAAAAAGCAAATAATAAATGATGGGGGTCTATGTTATTGTTTTGCATCCCCTGTCATCCTAGTACTCCACCCCCCCTCCCCGTCCACCCCAGAGAGGAGTTGTACAGTTTGATGGCGTGTGGAACAAAATAGTTTTTGAGTCTATTAGTCCTGCACTTAGGATGCCAGAATTTTAGCTCATGTGCAAGATACTTTACAACCTTTTGAAGTACGCTAACTTCTCACTATTCCAACATTTTAATTTCAAAATTAATACTACATTTCATTATAGTTTCTGCTCTACACCTTCAAACCATTGTATCCTTTTCTACAAACCCTGTTTCCGTATGAGTTGGGAAATTGTGTTAGATGTAAATATAAACGGAATGCAATGATTTTCAAATCCTTTTCAACCCATATTCAATTAAATACACTACAAAGACAAGATATTTGATGTTCAAACTCATAAACTTTATTTTTTTTTTGCAAATAATAATCAACTTAGAATTTCATGGCTGCAACACGTGCCAAAGTAGTTGGGAAAGGGCATGTTCACCACTGTGTTACATCATCTTTTCTTTTAACAACACTCAATAAACATTTGGGAACTGATGAAAAACTAATTGTTGAAGCTTTGAAAGTGGAATTCTTTCCCATTCTTGTTTTATGTAGAGCTTCAGTTGTTCAACAGTCTGGGGTCTCCGCTGTCGTATTTTACGCTTCATAATGCGCCACACATTTTCGATGGGAGACAGGTCTGGACTGCAGGCGGGCCAGGAAAGTACCCGCACTCTTTTTTTTTTACGAAGCCACGCTGTTGTAACACGTGCTGAATGTGGCTTGGCATTGTCTTGCTGAAATAATCAGGGGCGTCCATGAAAAAGACGGCGCTTAGATGGCAGCATATGTTGTTCCAAAACCTGTATGTACCTTTCTGCATTAATGGTGCCTTCAAAGATGTGTAAGTTACCCATGCCTTGGGCACTAATGCACCCCCATACCATCACAGATGCTGGCTTTTGAACTTTGCGTCGATAACAGTCTGGATGGTTCGCTTCCCCTATGGTCTGGATGACACGATGTCGATTATTTCCAAAAACAATTTGAAATGTGGACTCGTCAGACCACAGAACACTTTTCCACCTTGCATCTTCCTCTTCGACTTCTTCCTCTTCTTCCTTTTCACTTCTTCCTCTTCTTCGTCTTTTCCTTCCACCATCACCACTTCTTTCACCGAGGCGAGCTCGGCCTCCCTCTTTCGCCGACAGCTCGCCCTGCTGGTCTGCAGACGCCACTGCAGCTTCACCCGCACAGTCTTCCTGGTGTGACGCTTCAACCAAAACCTCATTGGCGTCCTCTTTCTCTCCTTTCCAGTCTTGAGGTTGTACTTCAGTTTGTTTGGGAGGGGCACTCGCCGCCTCCTCCTACCTTGTCCGCCAGCGTCTGCAGGAGTCTGCAATTTTGCCGGCTGCTCGCTGCCAGCTGCGTGAGAGCGCCCACGAGAGCCCACAGGGGATCGTCCTCCCCCACCTTCGGTGGTCCGGCCAGGCTGGGCGCCAAATGTGAACGCCTTCGGTGGTCCAGCCATCGGGTTAAAATGTCCCGCTTGGAAAATCATTTTCTGACGGCATTTTAGCACCAACAATTGGGTGATTTCCTTTCCTGTCTGAGTGTCACGGCTCACTCTGTATAATCTATCTCTAATAACGGAAAAGTGAGGGAATACCCGCGCTGCTCCCGGGCGCACCCGCTGACCGTCGATGTACTCCACCTGGTTCCAAGCCTCGCGCAAAGTTTCATTGCTAGACTGTTCGAGGGGAAAATCCTCCATACAGCGCCAACAGGGGGCCGGGTGGGCTTCCCGCGTAGCCCCTGCCGTTTCCCGCTCGGCAGTGTCGGATGAACACGCGTCGCCACTGAGAACCGCGCGGATACTCCCCATTTCCTATGGTCCGTGAACGCACCCCCACGCATTGTGTCAGTAGACGTCTAAACCCCGGCCAATTTGTGCCCAAAATAATGGGGTGCAAGAGGTGCGCGCTTACAGCTACCTCAACCCTACGATTTTGGCCCTCATACCAAATTTCTACGGGCACCATGGGGTACTCGTGCACATCTTCATGAACACACCTGATTTTTAGCCGTGTTGCATGCCTCAAAGCCCCGGGTCGAACCAGTTTCTGGTGGAGCATGGTCTTCCCGCAGCCCGAATCCACCATCGCCTGGTATGTATGTACTCCCTTGTATCGTTACCTTGATACCTTACGTCTCACCCGGGCCGGGAGAGGGCACTGAATGGCCAGCCACCGCGGCCACGCGCCCCACCTCCACCTGCTGAGGTCCCTGACGTGCGTGACCGGGCCGGCCACGCCTCCAGCACGCCTGCCCACGTGTTTAAGGGGACGTCTGTGCGGGAGATGTTCTGGAAGCAGCAGCCTGGATCTGTGAAGAAAGAGCAGAAGAAGAGTCACGCAGGTCATGGTGTGGGACGTGCTCTACTCCTTCCTCCTTTTGCTGCGCTCTCTGTCCGTGTGCTGGGGTTGCTGGATGCGCCTCGCTGTGGACGGCCAGGTGGTCCTCGGCGAGGGTCACCGCAGCTGCCAGGTCTCGGGGCCGGTGGTGCCGAATCCAGTCAGCCATCCGCTTCGGGATCGCCTCCAGGAACTGCTCCCGGACGAGTTGGTCCAGCAGCCGGCCGTCTCCTTCCTCCGGCTGCAGCCAGCGCGTCGCCACCTCCTGGAGCCGCTGGCAGATTGTGAACGGCTGGTCCTCCTTCTCCAGCAGCATGGATCTGAACTGGCGCCGGTATTCTTCAGCGGTGCAACCCGTTCGGTCCAGCACCGCCCTCTTCAGGTCCGTAAAGCGTACCCTGGACGCCGCCGGTAGACTGAGCGCCGCCCGCTGCGCCTCCCCCCGTCAAGAGTGGCAAGACCCGCACCCACCACTCCTCTTCCGGCCACGCGCATGCTCTCGCCGTGGCCGAAAAAATGTCCAGGAAGGCATGGGGGTCCTCTTCATCCCCCATGCGGTGAATGGTGACGGCCGTCGGACCTGATCGCGTCCCGCCCACCTGGTCCGCCATAACCTGCAGGACCTGGCACTGTTGGCGGCTGCTTGCTGCCACCTCCCCAAGCACGGCCGTGAGAGCAGTCAGGGAGTCGTCCTTCCCCGACTTTGGTGGCCCCACGTTTGGCGCCAAATGTGAATGACTTTTCCTGTCGCCGCTCGGGTTCCACTGACCACCCCGGAAGGACATCGCTTTAGCTGGTTTGACTCTTTTATTTTTCGATAAGAGATGTCTTTTTCGCCGTCGTCGCTCTCACTGCTCGTGCTCCGTGTCTCGCGTCTTGCTGTCTGCTTCTCTCCAGCCACTGCCTCCGCCACTCCACCTCCTTTTCCCCTTTTATATAGCAAGAGGAGATGAATTAATTGCGTGCCGGTGTGTGTGTCACGCACCTGACTTAGATTGTGGTGCTGTCGATCCCAGTAAGCCCCGCCTCTCCGCTCCGCCACATCCTCCGCCACATCCTCCGCCTCCTTGTCGCCATCTTGGGCAGGGCTGCAGCTTCGGCCCGTTGGCTCCGCCTCTCCACACCTTTCCCAACTTCTTTGTTACGTGTTGCTGGCATCAATTCTAAAGTTAATGATTATTTGCAAAAAATTTTTTTATCAGTTTGGGTTGAAAAGGATTTGCAAATCATTGTATTCAGTTTATATTTACATCTAACACAATTTCCCAACTTACATGGAAACAGGGTTTGTATTTCAACTGTCAACATTTCTACATTCCACTAGTATTTCACTTAAGTGTCAGCTCTTTAAGATTCATACCATTTGAACATTTAAACAATTTCAACATTCAAACCATTTCTGACTTCATCCTTTAGCATTTCAGCTCGGCGTCAGTTGAACGTTGAAACCATTTCAACATTCAAACTGGTTTTACATTCATACTACATTCTATCAGCATTTGAGTTCAACTTCAACATTGGAGAATTCACACACAATTCCTTCTTGAATTGCCTATATATGAAAAGGTAATAGAGTAGTAGTAAATCCTGATGTCCACGACAAATGTTACCCAAACCACCTTAAACTCCTGCTTGTGCTTAAAAAAAACCTCTCCATTTCTACCTTTGTACACACAATAACTGGATAAAACCTGCTGGTCAGTATGGCAGCCATTTTGGGAAGACAGGCATATTTCTATGTCATTGGGCAAACCCCAACAAACAACAAATCACTGGAAAGGCCAGGATGTCCACAACAGTACTGCAACTTTTAATCTTGCTGATTGTTTTGCATATGAAATAAGACTATGAAATGCATGTACCTTACAGAGCACAAAAATGCATTGTTGGGTCTCAAGTATCAAATGTCAAACCAAACATATTGTTAAATGAAGACAATGTCAATACAAGTGAGCATTATGATAGGGGTAAAGTGTTTTAAGATGATGATACTAAAAAGAGTGTATTATTGTGTCAATGTAGGATTCAAGCTTCTCTACCAAGATGCCAAAGAGGTGATGCAGATAAAAACAAGGATGGCAAGTCATAGAATCAAGTACACAGATTTGTCCTATAGGGAACTGGAGAAAGTCAGACAGGTGAGCTGGTTGGCTGTTTTGCCTTCTTACACACCATTTATAAAAGTGGGTATTAGTGGTTCCTGTTGGTGTGCCTTTCCCCTCTTTAGTAGACTTGTGATCCAGTATCACTGCTTCTCAAAGACCAACCTAAAGATTCTTAAACTCTATTTCAATATACCACAGTAAGAAAATGTTTTCAATGCAGTATGTTTATTAACATTGAGCTCATACTTGTTCTGTTTCTATGTTATGTCTCTTCACGTTTGTGAGACAGTTTCGCCGAGACCTGATCAAGACCATCCCAGTGGCAATAATAGCCATCCCTCCCTTTGCTAACTACCTAGTTTTCGTCTTGATGTAAGTTACTCTGAGATGTCTTTTTTCTTTAGAAATACATTAATATCCCAGCCTACGAGCACATTGTGTTCCATGACTCGGAAAACTTGTATCTTAAATCAGCTTCACCTATAGAAATTAATTTAAATCAATTACATTTGTTTTGAACCTCCCAACACAGCAACATTTGAACATGTAACATGCTGTATAAAAAGACCCAAAAACTTTTATATAACAAATATTGTTAAAAACAAATAATATAGTAAAACAAACAACTAAAGTACAGTTTTATGAAGTAATGTAATACAGTAAAAATAATTAGTACTGTCTTTGACCAAAGATTTTCATACTCTATTCTGATTCGTTAGAAATTGCCTGTTGTTGACGATCAGTCATATCTGTGTTTTTTTAAAGAAAAATAATCAGATGGTGCGATATAGTAGTTCAGGGGTCTCCAAGGCGGTGCCCGCGGGCACCAGGTAGCCCGTAAGGACCAGATGAGTAGCCCGCTGGCCTTTTCTAAAAATAGCTCAAACAGCAGCACTTACCAGTGAGCTGCCTCTATTTTTTAAATTTTATTTATTTACTAGCAAGCTGGCCTCGCTTTGCTCGACATTTTATTCTAAGAGAGACAAAACTCAAATAGAATTGGAAAATCCAAGAAAATATTTTAAAGACTTGGTCTTCACTTGTTTAAATAAATTAATTTATTGTTTTACTTTGTTTCTTACAACTTTCAGAAAGAAAATTTTAGAGAAAAAATACAACCTTAAAAATGATTACAGGATTCTTAAAAACATATACCTTATTACCTTTTAAATTCCTTCCTCTTCTTTCCTGACAATCTAAAATTTAAAGCCCACCAGGCTGCACCAAACTTTTGGTGCCTTGTTAACACAGAAAAGTACAGTGGTGTATGCGCAGCAGCTATGAAGGTTGCAAGCCTGTTTGGTTCAACTTATCTTTGTGAATCTGCCTTTTCTGAGATGAACTTCATCAAGAACAAACACAGAACACGCCTCACTGATGCACATCTGCAAAACTCACTCAGAGTTGCAGTGTCAAGTTACACACCAGAGTACAACACACTAGTTAACAGCATGCTATGCCAGGCTTCCCACTAACTTACAAAGAAACAGATAACAGATTTGGTGTCCGTTCAGTGTGACATGATTTATTTAAACATTTGAGAGTTGACTTTTGTATTTTACATGAGTTATTATTTGTACACACATGGTGCAAAGAAATTCATGATTTGCTAAAAAATGTAAGTGGCTAGCTAGTTAAAATGGGATATTGTGATTTCATAAGACTGTCTTAGAAGTGATAATTTGAAAATGTTCAATTTGAAAAATGTGCACTTAAGAAAAAATATAAAAATAAAGTGTTGCATATTGATATTTATCTGTTTCTATATATATTTATTGTGAGAAATCATTAAGAGGATCACTGTTTCCACAAAGATAAATATTATTAATAATAACAGAGTTAAAAGTAAATTGAGCAAATTGGCTATTTCTGGCAATTTTTTTGTGTATCAAACTGGTAGCCCTTCGCATTAATCAGTACCCAAGAAGTAGCTCTTGGTTTCAAAAAGGTTGGTGACCCCTGTGTAGTGTATACTGACAGGTCACTAGGGGTCAGTAATGTCACATAGACGTGCTCTAGCATTTATTGTAAATTCCGGACTATAAGTCGCTACTTTGTTCCTACTCTTTGAACCCTGCGGCTTATTAAAGGTGCGACTAATTTGTAGATTTTTCTTCGCTAACGACCATAATGTTTTGTATTTTAAAAAATGTCTTCATTAAACACAAGCAGAGACACTGGAAAAATTTCTTATTGTTTGTGCAATGGCGCTATCTTTTGGACGAGTTCGCTCACTGCAGGTGCTGCGTAGTGAACATCTACAGTGTTTCTTTCTGTTTAGTGCTTTGAACCGGAAGGGCAAGTGCTGTTCCGTCTTCTACTCGTATGGATTCTTTTACAATATAACTGAAACAATTCATTCATTAAACCATCCCTTGTGTGATGTCGGTAGGCGTGTTTTCATGCCTATTTGTACATGCTATCGTAATGTAATCAAGCTAGTGTCATTAGCATTAGCTAATATGCTAATCTGTTCATGAGTGTCTCTGTTAGTATTGTTTCAGTATAATAAATTACTCGGTAAATTCACCAAAACGTCACCGTGGAATTATTGAGTATGTTAAGCTGATTTGAGAGCTAGCTTCTGCAGCTAGTCTGTTTTGTTGGATTTTCTGTTTTACTGCCGTGTTACAGGCACTGTTTGGAAACAATTAAGGTATGTAAAAAAACATTTTCAAAAAATTTGTGTAATTAACTAATTTGTCAGTGCATATATCAGCGGCTTTTAGTCTGGTGCGGCTATTATACGGAAAATATTTTTTCTTCTAAAATTCAATGGGTGTGCCTTATGTTTCGATGAGCTCTAAAGTTCGGTAAATATGGTACGTGTATGTGAATATTGTAAAGTTAATTTTAGGAATATAGTTTTTCATTTAAATCTGCAAAGCAAAGATCCCATTTGCGACCTTTTCCACCCCCAAAAAAGCCTTATGCACAGTTTGTGACGACCTCAGCTCTGGCACACAGTGCCAAGAAGACATTAAACTTGATGAAATAGAGCAAATAAAAGTCCTAATGAAATTTCTGTTGGTCAACCTGCCAAAGGATCATTACCATTACAAAACGAGAGCTACACCGCGTTCGGTTTGGAACGCAAGCTCCATATGTACGCGTACCAACAATCACGTCCGCCATATAGAAACCTTCTGCTAAACACTTGTTGTAAAATATTACTATTGTGTGCAGACAAATAGTTTTTATATAATAATAAGAGCCAATGCAGGCACTGCTCTAAATAATAGATACATAGATAGATAGTACTTTATTGATTCCTTCAGGAGCGTTCCCTCAGGAAAATTAAAATGAAGGCTGAAGAGACAGTCAAAACCAAGATTTATCTCTTGCTCCCGAAACTCTATTTGTCTCTGCACAATAATATTGTTTTAATATTTAAAGAAGATATGATGAACACAATCAATTAATCCTCCCAACACAGCAGCTGTGCGCTGCGGCCTAAGGAGCTATTAACTTGCCTAACTCCCACGTTGGGGGCTGGTAACTTAATCAATGCTTGCCATTTAAAGCGTAACAATAAGCAGAGATAGCTAGAATCTCAAAATACTCATTAATAAAGATACCGTATTTTTCGGATTATAAATTGCTCCAGAGTATACGTCGCACTGGCCGAAAATGCATAATAAAGAAGGAAAAAAACATATGTCACACTGGAGTATAAGTCACATTTTTGGGGGAAATTTATTTGATAAAATCCAACACCAAGAATAGACATTTGAAAGGCAATTTAAAATAAATAAAAAATAGTGAACAATAGGCTGAAAAAGTGTACGTTATATGACGCATAAATAACCAACGGAGAACGTGCCTGGTGTGTTAACGTAACATATTACTGTAAGAGTCATTCAAAAACATATAACATATAGAACATGCTATACATTTACCAAACAATCTTTCACTCCTAATCGATAAATCCGATCAACTCTGCCAACTCCAAAGGTATGCGCCGCTTCCTCTTGTCGTTTGCTGCTGCATATTTCACTACGTCCAGCTTGTAATCTGCAGTACATGATTTCCTTTTCGATCCAATTTTTGTTCAACCCTTCTCAGTTTTTATAAGTTACCGCCAGCAATGAAATTATCCCTTTTAATAGCTGCGGCAGTAGCATATAACATATAGCAGTTAGCATTCCATGACCCAAAATGCACTTCTGCCTTGACCCTTCCCCGCCAAATTCTTATTGGCCATTTTCTTTGTCTCTTCCGCGAATGAGATGAATATTATTTTATATTTTACGGTAATGTAATAATTATTTCACACATAAGTCGCTCCTGAGTATATGAAAAAAAATGCGACTAATAGTCCGAAAAATACGGTGCTCGTGAATTGAGGTAACACTCTATACCAGTGGTTCTCAAACTTTTTCCACTATGTACCACCTCAGAAAACACTTGGACCTTCAGGTACCACCATAATGACTAATATTAAAACACAGCAGTGTAGTAGGCCAAAGTATTCATTAAAAACAAGCAGAGGTTTTATTTCACAAGTTTTTGTAATACTTTGGCCACTGCAACATTACCCACAATTTAAACAGTAACACTGTTGTAATATAGGAAAATAAAACACGGTACTTTAACCAAGTGATTATTTGGTGTACCACTAGATGAAGCCTGCGTAATCACTGCTTTATGCCCTAGTCTTGCATTGTGTCATCACTTCTTCCACTTCCCTTTGCTCGGTAGGTACCTTTTCCCCCGGCAGCTGCTGATTCCTCATTTTTGGACCCCAAAGCGGCAGGTAGAATATAGGCAAGTGTATCATTCATTTAGGGCCCGGCACCACTGGCCCTTACTCAAAGGGCTCCAGCAAGTGAGCAGCCAGGTGAAAGATTCTCAGCTACGGAGTCATCTTAACCACCTGTGCTCCAAGGTAAACCCAACGAGGCTGAAGTTGGCTTCAGATTTGAATGGTGGGAGATACTGATAGTCGATACCAGAGACTTTTTACTTGAAATATCATCTGATCGATCATTTTGTCTAGAGACTTTTTACTTGAAATATCATCTGATTGATGATTTTGTAAAAACAAACAACAAAATCCCAACTACCCCAAAATATAACTTGTTTAAAGAGTCATAACCAAGTTTGTTTGTGAAACCTTTCATCTATTTGTGAAGATGCAATAATGACACACCCTATTTTAGACATTTACACCAGTTTAAAAATAGTCTAGATTATAAACTACTGTACCTAGATTTCTCAAATATGGACAAATCACAAATTTTGCTTTGTAAAACCTTTATTGCATTGCATACATTCCATTTCTGTGAATAAAAATTCTATATGGACACATTTAATCTAGACCTGTCTTATGTAGTCTACATGCCTAAAAAGTGTTACATAGGTCTTTTTTGCGTTTTCACAAATACATATATGAAAGGTTTCACAAAACAATTTTTTACATATTTGTTTGGTTGGGTTTTGTTATTTTACTTTAGTGACAAAATTATTTAATCAGGGAATTTCAGGAAATCTATCAGTATGAAATCCACTGTCAGTATCGCAGGCTGGCAAATTGAAGCCAACTCCAGCCTTGTGTTAGGCCAGTGCATTATTCATTGATATAAGAAACAATGTCCAATATTTCAGGTACAGACTGGAGCAAACCCCAACGCGTCTGAAATTCTTGCTGTTCGAGGCTTGTTTTCAGGGCCTCCCCTGGGTATAAACAGGTTAAGTGGTGATCAAATGGTCAGTAAAAATGTCCATTCACACCTGAATTCTGTGGACTAACGCGTGTGTGTGTGTGTGTGTGTGTGTGTGTGTGTGTTACTCAGAGACAGATCAGCTCATTCCTTTTCTTGACACCCCGCCTCCCAGGGTTCTTAATTAAACGGCGGCTACTTGGCCACGCTTCTGAGCTGACCCTGCTGGACCGAGCGCTCATCAGGCTGGGTCCTCACCAACTCAGTGACTCAGAGATGAGACAGGTAAGACTCTGGACCCGAGGCGATTGTGCGTTTGAAGTTGTGATGTTACAAACCCATGTATTCCTCTTTTTAGGCATGCTATGTGAGAGGACTCAATTCTGATTGTGTTAGTACAGAAAAGTGTCGCGAGTGGTTATACCAGTGGCTTGAAATATCCTCTTCACTGAAAGGTAATGTGCGCTCTATGCTGCATCATCACTAGGTAAAATGTGGTAATAGTGTCAAAATGCTTTGAGTACCTTAAAGGTAGAAAAACGCTATAGAAGTAAAATCTGTTTACCATAATCTAGTGCAGACATGGACAAATTAAGGCCCGGGGGCCACAGGCGGCCCGTTAAGCTTTTTAATCTGGCCTCCCCGACATTTCCAAATTATTTTTTGGGGATTTTTAAGATGGGAACTATAGCTGCCATTATGTTTTCAAATCACCATAAGTCTTGAAAAATGCAAAGTATTTCAATGGTTGGAATCTGCGCTTTTGCATGATATACTAGTTACTATGGTAATCTAAGTCACAGCACCTGAGATAATAGGTGGGGTTTCTTACTTTCCGCATTCATTTTTCACTGTTGCATTTTTATTGCGTTTCGCTTGAATGTAAAATGTCGATCTAGAGGGGGTGTGATGTTTATGTTGTCAATATTCAGTGTTTTATTGTTCATACTTAATATTGTAAATTCCCCATTCTTTATTTTCATGTAAATTCTGGTTCTCTCATTTGGTAAAAAAATTTAAATTCCATTCCGTTTTTTAGGGCGGTCTGCCATAACGTTCTTAGCATTCAAACATTGTGACATTTAAAAATACATATACCGGCCTCCAGACAAATTTATTTTTCTAAATCTGGCCCCCCGAAGCAAAATAATTTCTCAGGCTTGATCTAGTGGAACTGTTTGGTCTTCAAATCCATCTTCATGTATTAACCAAAAAGCATGTACATGTCTTCAATACATTTGATAAAAACATACTGGATTTAATTAAAACATTTTTCTTCCCAGAATCAGAAGTATCGCTACTTTTGCACTGCCTTGCATTTCTCTCCGCCAATTACCCAAATAACGGCAGCCACTCCTAACAAAGCCTGGAGCCCTCCTCTTCAGACCCTGGCCAGAAGTTACTTCTGACTCATTTTTCCTGATGAGAATATTTCAAAACATGCTTCTCTTGGCAAATTCAAATTTTCTAGTTCATGGGTAAAATAAAAGCCCAACGCATGTATGCTGTAAAATGTAATTCCCATTGCTGATGCCAAACATTTTTTCTGAGCACCTTTAGTTTTGGATCAAATCTTACACAGAGGCTGATACTCCCAAATTCTGTGAGGATATAATGTGGAGTGCACTTTACATGTTGCAGTGGTTCTAATACACATGTTATTTCCTAATATATCCAGAGTGTTATTTGATCATTGTTTTCTGTTTACATATAACCACAAATGTCCCCACAAAGCTACAGACTAGTACCATGCACACAGGATAAATTTGCTAATGGAGTGTTACCTTTGTTCAAACACATCCCAATTGTAAACACAGCTTTTTTGTGAACACATTTGCAAGTTCCCATCAATCATCTGCTGTATTTGTTTTCAATGCATGTTCCTTATTGTGTGCCCTGCTTAATGTTAACTCATGATGGTAACTAGCAACCAATTTGGCTGCAAGACTGTCTTTGAAGGATAAAATAATAAAAGAAAATAACCTGTCATTACCAGTATTTGTAAATATGTTCAAATGTTTGCAAAAAAATGTATCTTATTGATCAATCAAAGGCCTGATTAGCCGGTAGAAGCCTATTGAGTGATGACAATTTGCGTCAAATTTGCTTCATGTTAAAAGTCAATGTTCACTCATCTGGTCAGATGATGCTAAAAACTGTCATTGAAGCTTTATCTGTCCAAATTGTGCTGACTGTACAAAGAGGAAGTTCTAATGGAAATACCACTTGCTCGTGTGCCCCTTACAAGGACTTGCACATTACATTTAAAATGGGTTGCTGGCATAACTTCTCATGTTCGGTGATGTGTTTTACAGTGCCATGTAATAAAGTTGTCCAATAAAAATGCATCTACTCTTAAATAAGTCAATTTACAAATAATTTAAAAGGTTCTTTAATAAAAACAGATTGGGAACCAACAAACCTTAAAAACTACTAACTGAACAAGCAAATTCAAAGATTATATTCCTCAACCATCAAGAAAACTGACAAAAGTAGACAGTATTGCCTAAGAAATGTAGATTGCATGCCTAAACACATTTAAACCAGAAACACTCCTGACTTTTTAAAGCATCCAAAAAGGAGACATTGTTCTGTGCACTACATCTGATAAAACAAAGAAAAGAATTTAGGCGCCATGTTTAACTTGGGTGTGGACTAAATCACATGACCTCGTAGCCGCTACGGATGCCTCTCATCAGCACGCAGGCAAACACAACTCCCATGATCTGCAAACAGAACACATTACATATTTAAAAAAAAAAAGCATACTTGTCAAGTGTTTCTCATGAAAGACTAGTAGTTAAGCGGTACACGTTTGTAAGTTTACAGTTACACACATACCTCCACAAAAGCAAGAACGAGAGCTGCAATTATCACCCACTGGATATTTTTCCTCAGTAAATCCTCGACTGCAGTGCGACAACCCTTGAGAGAGAGAAAAGCGAACATTGTCGGTAAGACGGATTGCCTCCTTATGTGCGTAACAAACTCATGTTTTTTGAAAATGAGAACACTTGTTTAGGACGAGGTTCCATGTAGCTTGTCAAACATACTCCCTATGTCCCCACAGATCTGACATTTGCATTGGGTATGCAACAAGAACATGTTGCCAGATCTTGAATGGGTTACTGACAAATTGAGGCAACGGGCCTTTGAACCAATGCAGCTTGACTTAACAGGCTGCAGAATAAAGTATCTCCAACGTCCATGTAATAAGGCCAAACAAAGTCTAGTGTGGGACATATTTGAGCTAATGGGTACAAGCTTGTGTGTTGTATTTGAATATTACCTACACTGTACTACCAACTTCAAATGTAATGGCAGTGGCTCCCTGGACTGCACCTCATGTTCTTGCTACTGGATTTAGTCACTCAATGGCAATTTCCACGATAAGTTCTTATCATATTATATCAGTGTTCTGCAGTCACAGGTTTTTTTGTTGCAGTTGGATTATGCATTAAAATACAGACATCATGGCGGAGTCCCAGGCTCAATTGACATTCTGCTTTTTCAATAACTTGTTCAGCTTTAAGCAAGGATTACAGCAGCTAAGCTTTAAAGAGTACAGTCATTTAATTGCCACAGTTCCTTTTCATCTGTAATTTATATGAACACTTTTTCAAATGCATACATATTTGGTCCAATTTTTGAAGTAGAATGAAATCTGTATAATGTATACAGTACAGATAGATTTATTTTGACAGTACAAGTTCCTTTTCCTTAAGTATGGATTATTACCTGAAAAGTTTTTGAATGGTTAAGTACTCTCTAATAAGACCTTGAAACATTGGCTGCTTAGAACCCAAAATTGGAATTATAGTCAATAGGCTACTGGTATAAAATGGAAATGTATACTATAAAATGGAATATGAATTTTATCAATTGTTTTATGTATGCATGGAGTGTACAAGGTGAATGTGGCAGCAATTCGGCACTTAAATCTCGGAATGTTACTTTTTAATATTGTGAATCAGTGCACTGTTTTGAATTTTTTTTTTTTTCATTTTAATATGCCAACAGACTGGAGATGAAAATTAGCCATTGGCTATTATGTCAAGTATATACATGTCAAATGTTAATTAGGACATCTTAATCCTCCCTTTTTAATCAGCTACATCCAAATCCAATGATCAGGTCAATACGTAAATCAGCGCTGAGTGCGGCGACTCCGACTGGTGTACTTACTGGCAAGTTTGACTTCAAAATACACTTTAAATGTTAAAGTACCACTGATAGTCACACACACACACTAGGTGTGGTGAAATCACCCTCTGCATTTGACCCATCCCCTTGTTCCACCCCCTGGTAGGTGAGGGGAGCAGTGAGCAACAGCGGTGGCCACGCTCGGGAATAATTTTGGGGATTTAACCCCCAATTTCAACCCTTGATGTTGAGTACCAAGCAGGGAGATAATGGGTCCCATTCTTATAGTCTTTGGTATAACTCGACTGGGGTTTGAACTCAAGACCTACCTATATCAAGGCGGACAATAACCACAAGGCCACTGAGCAGGCTTGTTATTTAATAAGGTGTAGTTGAATCAATTCAACAATGAGATAAACAGTTTTGAGCAAATAAATGAGTGCAGTAAACATTTAAAAATGATTCTGTATGACATTCTGACAATAAAATTGCAGTTGTGTCTAAATATTATCCATCCATCCATTTTCTACCGCTTATTACCTTTGGGGTCACGAGAGGCGCTGGTGCCTATCTCAGCTACAATCGGGTAGTCTTTGTTAATTTAAATCATGCATGCAAGTAATAACCTGTGATGAATTCAAATTCAGTGTGATTAATCATATTTTTAATGGTAATTTGACAGCACTAACTAAATAAATGCCCGGCGACTATGGTTACCTCTTGGTACACTTTGGCAGAATCAGTCATAGCCCCAAATCCACAATTGGTAGAGACATTCAAGCAGCATGAGTCAGGCACGGAGTTCTCATCGAGTCGGAAGTTTCTCCAGTCGGAGGAGTTGTTCATGCCACAGCATTTCAACTGGAAGCGTATAATGGACATTGTTGAGGTTCGAACAGGACCACAGGTTGAATGTCACACAGCAGCTTATGCAAAGGCAAACATTCCTGCAGCACTAGGATGCAGGCTTGTTATGTGAGGGTGTAGTTGACTTAATTCAACAATGAGAGTGCAACTCACATCCTCCTGCATTGCATCCACGCTCGCTTTGAATTCAGCTGAGCTGTTGCTGTACCTGGAAATCATGTCCGCCAAACTATCCTGGACGACATCTGAGACCTTGTGGAGGACACAAGCTTTTTATCATCGGGCACACGAGTGGCAGGTCTCGCCCACGTTTCCATCATTCACTCACTTTGTTTCTGAAGATGTAACCAGCGATGGCCGCAGCAATCTGAACGATGATGACTAGTGAGAGAAGGATGGCAAACTGGGGGAGAGAAAAATCCAAAATTAAAAATGTTTGTTTCGTCACTTGGTAGTTATCCGACAACTCGAGTTACCATGGTAACCATGCAGTAGCTCTCCTTCCAGGCGCCACAGCAGCCAAAGAAAGCAACAAAGAATATGACCACACCGACTGCGATGATGACGATGGGAGCTCCTGAAGCAGACGCATCACTGATCATAAGGGTGCTGTGCAGGGACATTTGGACCAGGACCCCCACTACGATCAACGCAAGGCCACATAGCTGCAGAGAAGAGGATTTTTGTTACAAGGCAGAGCGTAGGGTGGTAGAGTCGACCTCATTTCCTAACAAAAAAATTACCGGACACAGACAACCACATTGTATTCCACCAGGCACTCTCAAATTAATTACTGTATGAAAATGTGAATGTTTATGTGCTGTAAAAGGTGCTCAGAACAACCCTAATATTCAAGAACAAAAACTTTCTGGTATGGAACCTTTGATTCAGTAGAAGTGTAGAGAATTCCCAAAAGTGTCACCTTGTACGCACATTTGCGATTTCCACCCGGACAACATTATTGGGGGCGTGACATTAAGTGAAGTGAATTTTATTTATAAAGCACTTTACACAGTGAAACCCAGTATCTAATTTTTACATTTAAACCAGTGTGGGTGGCACTTGGAGCAGGTGGGTAAAGTGTCTTGCCCAAGGACACAACGGAAGTGACTAGGATGGCGGAAGCGGGGATCGAACCTGCAACCCTCAAGTTGCTGGCACGGCCGCTCTACCAACCGAGCTATACTGCCTTTAGCATCCTCTTTCGTCACGTCCGCTTTTCCTCCATACAAACACGCACGCACGCACAGAGGGTGGCCGTATAAACAACTAACACTGCTACAAATATGCGCCACACTGTGAACCCACACCAAACAAGAATGACAAACACATTTCGGGAGAACAGCCGAAAGGTAACAACAAACAACAGAACAAATACCCAGAATACCTTGCAGCACTTACTTTTCCGGGACGCTACAATATACACCCCTCTTACCACCAAACCCCACCCACCTCAAACGCCTCCCCCCCATTTCCTGAATTCAGAGGTCTCAAGGTTGGCAAGTATAGTTTACACTCGTCAGCCATGTTGTAATTTTTAGTGCTTCCATATAGTCTACTACCCAATACAAGTTACAACTATACCAGGGTTTCCCACACATTCATTTATTTGTGGCGGCCCACCACGAAAGAATTACGGCCACCACAAATAAAATATATATATATTTTTTTTCGGCTTTTGACTCGCTGGACCACTCATAAAAGCAATGGGACTCCGTCTGTGAATGGAGCTTGTAGTTGCATATTATATAAATATGTATACAAATATGTACATAAAGTGTTGTAATTATATTCCAACTCCGCGTTCTTCTTGGTCATCGCCATCGCTTCTCTCCCTCCCCCCGGGCCGCCCGACCACACCACCACAAATAGATGCCTGACCTGTGGGAAACACTGTATACACAACTTTTTTATTAGAAATGGCAACAGTGGAGGATGTTATCATCCAAGAGAATGTACGAGCTTGTCTGCCCCACAACAAGAACTTCACTACAAGTGAAAAAAAGTCTTACTCGCACAAAGCTCTTCGAATAAAACTTGGAGATTTCCGCGTACACGTCACTAAAGTTTTAAATTTGAAACGGCTCATTTGAAAAAAAATGCAAAGTGTTACTATCTCCGCCATCCCTCTATGATTTGGTTTACAATTTTCGGGAGTTATAGGGATCCCAAATACACAACAAAAGATAAAAAATAAAAAAAAAATCTTTGTTTTGATTTTTTAAGTAATTCTTTATTTAGATCATTTGTGTCATAAGCCATTGTTAGGCCAAACAAAATACATTTTAGAGCTTTCAATCTAATTGTTGAAACTTCACTAGGCAGTGTTTGTAACCCTGGTTTTTCCACAATATGGCTTTGCTTAAGTCACAAGGTCTATTGTGATAACATTTTGATTGATCCAGCTAAACAATTTGATATGGTTTGTCCTCAATAGGCCCCAGCTTCTACCCAGGACCCTATCCTAGCCGACTAGGCAAGAGGCGGGCCATACACCCTGGCACAAATCAGTCACAGACACATGGACAAACAACCGTTAACACTCACATTCACACCTATGGATAATTTAGTCTTTAATTTCAAACTGCTGTAATGTGTGTGGAAACCAGTGTATCCAGTGAAAACTCACACATGCAGGGAGAACAGAAACTCCAGAGATGCCCAAATGGAGATTGAACCCTCAACCCCCTAAGACTGCAAAACGCTGCTAACCCCAATGTTTTCTTGTCTGCTTATCACACTTCAGAGAGCTATGATGAATAAACAAAAACGGTGAGCAAACGGAAGGAAGTTGCTTTATTCTGCCGTATGCTCTCTTTCGTCATGTAGAAGTTAGACACTCATGCAGGGAGGTGGGGGAGTAGCAGCTCATTTGATCGTTCGTTAAGATTATGACAGTAAACTGTTTGAGCAAGTATGATCAAGTTTCCCTGCATGACACTTTGTTAGAAACTTAAAATCTGCATAATGCTTAACTACAGCAGAGTAAGCACACGTTAAAGATATCAGGCTGAACGCTGGACTAACCTTCACTAAAAAGGAGGAACATTTTACATGTTTTTTATCAGTTCAAATTTATAAAATACAATAAATCTCATCTAGCCAAGGGTGATTCAACAAAACCCTTGTTAAAATGAGGTCTAATTGGGATCTATTTTACCTTCTTACATCAACAGTACAACTAATCAGATTGTTTTAATAAATCATATTTTTTGGTGTGAGAAGATTCACTGTTCTGAGCTTGCATGCTTACAGTGATTCAACAAACAAACTACAGTTGATAAAATTAATTGTAGTTTCAATTCACAAGTGTATACTGTTTTACCTAAAATGTGGTCACCCAAGGGTAATATTAACGTCACACAATATTTACAGTGTTAAAAGTCTGTTATACCAGTTCGATCAGTTGCTGTGGAGCAGCAGCACTTTAAAACTATGGGATTTCAGGTTCTTCTTTTATGTACAGTAGTACCTCAACTTTTGAGTGCAGTCTAAGGTTTTTAACACACAATACGTAGGGGGGTTTATGATACATCGGCCACACCTTTTCTTCTTCAACTTGCGGCTTGGGCGGTGGGGCAGTGCCTTTTCCAACCAGGGCATGCGCACTGCCTCACTCCAGTGGATCTGACCTGCTGACTTCCTCTCCCACCTTTAGGGCCATTGCTAGAAATTCTGAAAGAATCTGTGTGGGCTTCTGTTGTCGAATTTGGCTGCTTCCTCAAAAAAAAACTAGCAGTATATTTCTCACACTGTAATTGTCTACTTGCTTACTGGTCAGAAGATACAATGAAATACAATTTAAAATCACTACTTGCACACGAGACAATCGCTTTATGCTCGAGCTTTCAATGGGCATTATAATACAATGTGAACTTTCTCACACTGTAATTGTTTATATGTTTGCTGGTCAGAAGATACATCATTTAAAAGCACTACTTCTTCACAAGGCAGCGGCTTTTTGTTTGAGGCAATAATGTGAAAATTTTGTGTTTGTGTTTGTTAAGTAGCATTGAGGAGCAGACGTCAATGGGTGGCGGACATCGTCAAAACATCCCTCTGCCCATTCACTGCCACATTCCGTTTTATTTGTTTTTGTCCAATGTTTTTGGCAGTGCCTGGTGTAATAC